>NC_030382.2:333780-581861 GCF_001625215.2 Daucus carota subsp. sativus | reverse complement strand
TTCGAGGGTCTGGATTTGGTGCGCACTCGAAAACCAAAAATCCTATTAAAACCTAGTTTTTATGAAATAAAGTAACTAAAATATTTTTGAAAATTACCAAATGAATAAAATTTTGAATGCCATTCCTGCATTTTTCTTCGATTAAATTCATGAAATAAACCCCTTTTTCGAAAATTCAAAGTCGTCACCAACTACGCGCTTGATGAATTTTTCTCGTGCCTGTTACTCAGGAAAGAGCCTTGAGGAAATGTTCCAAAACCGTCCTGCTTCCTGGGTTGATTGTCATCAGCAACTCCCTATTACAACGTCTCAATTAATTCAGTAGAAATAAACAAAATACCAAATTGTAACATATTGGCCCTAATCAATATGTTTAACGCAAAAAAATAACAACAATTATTACATCATTCAAGAGGGGGCCGTGCCTCAGATATGTAACGGTGTATATGATGAAAGAATATTTGTGTAAGCATTAGGAACTTCTTCAGTAGCAACCAAAGTTTGTCCTTATGACTTGGTGTCACTCCCTCTTCCCCTAGTCCGTTATCCTTTACGTTCTACTGTCTTTAAGTTTTCTAGAGCCAATTCAAGTCTCCATCCTCATTTCACCATAATGTTTTGGCCTTCTTTCCCACATCACCTGCATGTTATCTTTTCTGGTAGAAATACTATTCTTTAGGATTGCCTTTCTATTTTTGTACTAGCTCCCCCATTTGGCATCATCACCAAAGTGATATCAACTAAAGCTCACCGATAATTATACCTCTAGCAGCTCCGTTTTCAATTCTACCTAAGTTTCGAATTTCGCCATCCTTTGAATGAGAGGCCTAACAATCCTCTATTGTTCAAGAATGAGCCTTCATATGAGCAAACTTAGTCGTGTATAGAACTGCTTCCTCGTGAGTAATTTCAAGATTAAGCGATAAATATTACCATGGTGTGTCAAACTCTCGTCCTCCAAGATAAACTACCTAGGGCACATATGAGTGCGTACTTATAAAGAGATAGACCATCACCATAATATTGCAGATACTACTATAATTAATATATTACTACTATAATTATAATATGCAAAAAGAAAACATGGTGTTAATTCAAATCTGCTAACTTTAGTCAAAAAAAAAAAATCCAAAAACGTAACATTAGTGAAAAAAAGAAAAAGAAATTATATGTAAGTGGTAGTTTCTAAATACACCATAATTGTTGGTCTCAAAAAAGTGCCATATCACACATGTTATCAGTAACCGCAACGGGTTTGCTAAAGCCGTTGCAGAAGATCCCCTCCCCTCCCACAAAAAGAAGAAGAAAGTTGTCGTATTACTTGCGACCAGGAATATGAGCTCAACGTCATCATTAACTATGAAAATCAGTTGCAGAAGGTGGTTGCAAATGTAATTTTTTATTTTTTTATTTTTTTGATACTGAGGTTTTTTTATCAGTAATATCTTTAATAAAAATAATTTTTTGATACTAGTTAATGAAATTTTTTGAATTATCTATATTATGTTCATTTATTAATAAAAGATATATAGAATT
Organism: Daucus carota subsp. sativus; assembly: GCF_001625215.2. Taxonomy (NCBI): domain Eukaryota; kingdom Viridiplantae; phylum Streptophyta; class Magnoliopsida; order Apiales; family Apiaceae; genus Daucus; species Daucus carota. The sequence continues at coordinate 580,325 of NC_030382.2, read as the reverse complement.
TAGTTATTATAAAAATATAATATATTTACTAGTCTTTGTTAAGATGGTTAAACTTTCAGGTGAAGTAACCAGATTAGAGTTTGAAATATAAGCCCCATCTTTTCTGCTTCTACTCAAATATTGTATTTTAGAAATGCAATTCATTCGGGTATAGCTTAGATAGCTTTGCGGATTTTCTTTTTGGGTACCGTGGATTTTAAAACGATATTCAGATGGAAAATAAAGAATGTGAAGTTATAACAAAGATTTGGAATAATGTGCTTAGCATAAGAGACTAAGAGTAGTAATAGTTGTTGAGGCAAATTAGATGCCTATCATAGAGAAGCGCCACTTATAACAAATAATGTCAAGATACCAAATTTCTAATATTCAACATGACAAACATATTAAATCTTACAACAGAATGTAACGGTTAAAGTTTGATGTGTTTTCTCCAACATTCCTATCTAAATGCACATGACAAGATGAAAGCTACTTCGCAGGTGCTTTGTTGTGAAAGATATGTCAAGGCTTTCCACGAATGATAAAGTGAACTTCGTCTTCATATTTGGAAATTGTAAAATTTGAGGGATTGCATAAATTTAGAAAACTCAACACAAATTAGAAAATTAAATATTTTAAAAATTTTCATGTTCAAATAAATTAAAATGAAAAGAACTTTTCTACATTTATATAATATCATATTAAGATAAGAAATATCAAAAACACTATAAACATAATCTATAATTTTTTTTATTTTTTTTACTAAATTAGAATGATGTTAATTATGACCACTATAAGGTTAAAATCTGACGACAAAATTCCTAAAATTTTAAAACCTAAGATAAATATTAATAAAAGAAATAAATTGACAACAAAATATGAGGATTGCATGCATATTATAAAATTGAAAACAACACCTGTTTACTTAGGGTTACCATAAACTTAATCTATGTTATTAGCTAAAAACCTGACAAGAAGCCAAATTAATAACCAAATATTTAAATAGATACAAAAACTTTAAAAAAAACTTATTTTAACCACCACTCGCTCCACAATAGTCGAAAAAATACTCTACCTGGTCCTCAAAGTGGAACCTAACCAATTGACCATTTTCAATCCTACCCGGAACGGTTATAAATAATAAGAAAAGATAGCTCAGCAGTATAACTCGAATAGATATAATTGATTATGAGGAGTGTTTCAATTACAATAAATTTGGTTTCCACTAAAAAGAATAATGAATAGAATATTTTTCAAGATACACAAATTCACGGTGTGATCAATTATCAAAAATTTTAAATTCAACCTTTCTTTGGAAATTTCAAACTTATCATTTTTAAAACTTATTTCCTTAGAATAATATTTTTATTAAATTATTTAATAATACAATGCATTTCCATAATTAATTGAACAATACAGATGGTCAGCTAGGTAAAGACTTGGTCCCCGATCCTAACATAAAGTCTTCCCTGGTTCAAAATTGGGGCTCCTAATAGACATCTAATTGGCCTCAACAGTCTAATCTCTAACTACATTATTCAAAATATTTATTATTAACTTTATATGCTTTCTTTTTCATTCTAAAATACTTTCAAAACCAACTTTATGAAGTCTGAATATAACTATAAAATCCACAATACGGCTCAAAAAAATCAACAAAGCTATCTAAGCCATTAGCAGAATGAACTTGAATTTTTAAGATTCCATATTTAAGTAGAGGACATAAGATGAGGCTTATATTTCAAACTCAGATCTCGTTACTAACCTGAAAACTTTAACCATCTCTATAAAGACTAGTAAATTTACTATATTTTAAAAATATGTAAATTCTATATATCTTTTATTTAATAAAATAAAATAATATAAATAAATCAAAATTTCATTAACCGGTAATATAAATAAAAATAATATTTTATTATTAAGATATAACTGATCACCTTTTGACTGATTTCTGTAGCTAATTGATGGCATGAAGTGTTCTGGAATGACATTTGGTCGCTAATAAACTAGTCGCAGATGTGGTGCGACAAAATCTTTTTTTTTTTTTGCAGGGGAGGGGATCGACGACTTTTAACAAAACCAAGTGCAGTCGCTAATTCTATGGTGATATGGCACTTTTAGCAAAAAGGTTTGGTCACAACAAAGGGGTAGTCACTAAAAGACTTGGCGCCAATTTTCCTCATCATTTTTTTTGAGAAAATATTCAGTGTGACGAATTAGCGATGGCGGTCCTTGCCATTGGGGTATTAGAGACAATGATATTTGTCATCGTGGATAGCGCCGATGTTCCGATTTAGCGACATCCTTGTGATCGCTAATAATATTGGTCGCTGATGGGCCGTTTCTTGTAGTGTCTCTTCACACTACATATGAAATTATTGAGGAGGAAGTCATCTCTTTAACTTATGGTCATGTTTATTTAAAAAATGGAACATAAATTTAGCTTGGTACTATTTGTTTGTAGGAGAAACAATTTTCATTGAATTGGATCAATTGGGCTTTTTGTTGTCCATACATATTGACTCCCAATTGCAATTATATGTAATATACGGCCTTTTGAAAAATGATAGGCCCATTAATTCAATAACAATAATCATCATATATAAAAAGAAGATAATCGTAATTAGTGTAGCGGCCGCAGACAGCCGACACAAAATATCAAAATCTTTAATCTCATCAATCGGCGGCTACATTCAATTACTTGACACGCGATTAAACAATCTGGTTTGCATTCAGAGGTAATTATCTTTGTGTTAATAGTATATCATTGAATATACATCTGATATATCTATCTAGACACACACATACACACACATATATTTAATTTTGTATGAGATGCCTAATCCATGTTGTTTCATAAGATCGGTGAGCGTCGAAGGACCCAAGGTATCGTTCAACTCATATCATCTTAATTACCCCATTAAATTAGGTGTTTTCTATCTACCATGTCTTTGATATTCGGATAATTTACTCATTTATGTGAATTTAGTTTGTTTTACTTCAGATCTATACTCTGTAAATGAACTAAGAGATCAAATGATTTTTAAACTTATTTTACTCAGTGATATATATTGTGACATGTCTTTTACTTTTTAGCATGTTAAAATATTTTAGCATGTGATTTTTAAACTTGTTTTAATACAAGCACAATATATTCTTTCATATAGATGACGTACAACCGTAATCATAGGCAGTTCCCTCCTCGATGAAATTAACAATTTTTTGTTGCATTTTAAGTTAAACATATTGACTTTCCGTAAAGTAGGTGTCAAACTGATATTTTGAATACGGATATGTGTGTAATCGTATCCAGATGCGAATATGAAAATTCATATTCATATCCGGATCCGAATATGATATTTTTTAGAGGATAATATTTGAATCCGGATCCGACGGTTACTATCAGATACGGATAATATCCGGATCTGAATCTGATTTTTCATCAAAAACTTTATTTTTATAAAAAAATAATTTGTAAAAATGAGTTAAATTAAAGTTATTGAAATAACACCTAGAGGGGGGTGATAGGTGTAATTAGCTACCAACGTCAGTTTTAAAACTTTTACTGATATTTCAGCTTACTACTGTTTGCAAGTATAGCAGGCAGATATCAAAACAATAAAGAGCAGAAAAGTAAATCAGACACAAGCTATTTTAGCCAGGTTCGACCCCTATATCTAATGGTCTACGTCCTGATCCTTTACCAACTCTGTAAAGAATATATTATTACTTAAAATCAAACAATTAAAAATAATAATATATCTTCCCTTTACCACAGTCACTAAAACAGCTTGCTGTTATCCCTTTAACCTTGAGCAACTTGCAACTAGCTTCCCACTGAATTCTCCAAGCAACTCGTTCCTTGAACCTCTGAATTCGTGAGCTTCCTCTCCTTGAATTCCTTCGTTCCTGAACCCTTTGCACTGAGAATCAATGTAACTAATTACCTAGCTTTCCCGTTCTAATCCACTAAGAACCGTTGCTAGTTTCAGTGACTAATCACAATAATCAATTACAGAAGAATGATTACAACTCAAAAGTATTCTCTAAATAATATATAATAGCAGTGAACAATTCAAGCTCGAAGTTTAGAGAAAGATTGATGCTTTCAAAGTGAGTGATTGCTTATATGAAAAACACATGAGCCATATATATATTGAATAATATAATGGCTAGATATCTGAATTTCTCCATCAACGTTCTTGTGTGAACGTTGTTCTCAACGTATCATATGCAAAACTATAGGAGTTTAGGGTTGAATAACGTTTAAAATCAGCTCCTATAATTTAGGGATAAGATAAAAGTTGTTAAGTGAAAAGATTTTGAATTCTTCCCAAGTTCTTCCTATATTTAGAATTTTTTTTATTAATTTTAAATGAGCTTAAAACGTTCACTAAAACTATATACTAAACAGAGAATTTACAATATATAAGTCTTAACCCTTGTATAAATCTTGAGTTCAAAATCCGGGTAGAACACTGCTTCTGTCCAGACTCTATTAAGCTTGCTGTTATCACATAACAGCTTGCTGTTTTAACTCCTGCAAAACTGAATTAGCAAATACAAATTGGCAGGCTAAAGCAAGCAATAACAAAATAGTAGGCTATTATAATAAAGCAGCTTGCTGAAGTGTGATCATCAAAACTTGTAATTTATCGTTATTAAAGACGGTTTATATTTATTCAAATATTAATTTTTATTTATCTTCTAATATAAACTTGTTATCTTTAAAATATTAAACTCAAAGTATATTATGATATATGTCTATAATATTTTACAATTATATAAAATTTATCTAAATATATTATTGTATGAATACATATATTAATACACACATAATAAAGTTAGTGAACTTATATTAAAAATATATATAGTATCTAAAAAACATATATATTTAATTTCAGATTCGAATGTTATAGGATATACGAATATACCTATATCCGTCTCCGTATTTGACATTGTCGGATTCAGATGCGGATAATATCCGTTTGATCTCACATACGAATAATATACGCTTTATCGTGAATACGAATTTTTTGGACTTTTTTGAAAGCCTCACCGTAAAGTTATCTAGCATGTTTCAAACTAAAATGGATTCTACAAACTCCACCTTTTTTACTTATATTTAAATTCATCCTTATAATTTGGTACATGCTAGAATCATCTCCTCATCTTTAAATAATCACCATTGTTCACAAGAGCTTGGAATATGAAATGGTTTGATAAGATTAGAATGAATCTGTCATGAACAAAATGACAGTCAAGTGTAAAATATTTTGTTTTGGGACGGAAAATCGGATCAACAGCTATATCTAATGCGGCTTGATTGTCACTAAGCAATAAAAGTGGAGAGTTTGGTGATATTATAGTTTGGATATCAAAAGTGTGAGCCCTGATAGTTCACAGGCAGTGTCAGCAATAGCACCGAGCTCAACCTTCACACTTGAATGTGATACGACCTTTTGTTTACTTGAGTGTCTGAACCAGAGAACAACCGAGCATCACAAACATACCAGTATTACTCCTAAGCATGTCATTTAAGTCGAGAGTGGAGCCCCAATCACTATTGCAAAAGGCCTCTAAATTTAAAAAAGAACTAGAAGTAATAGATATGCTAATTTTCCAACCACAATCTAGACGCGTTTTTGAGACCGTAGATAGACTTTATCAACAAGCAAACAAAACCACTAGGATACAATGGATGACCTTCCGATAATGCCTTGTAAACCTCTTCAAGTAAACCACCATGAAAAAAGGCATTGTTAATATCTAACCGGTGGATATCCCATTGTTTAACAACACAAATAGTTAAAAGAGTCTGGACAGTAGCCATTTTAGTAATGGGAGAAAATGTATAATAGTAATCTTGTGCTTTAATTTGAGTGTTGCCTTGAGCTACCAAACGAGCTCTAAATTTGTCTATATAACCATCGGCCAAATACAGAACTTTGGAGAACCACTTATATCCCATAATCATTTTGCTAGGAGGTGATGGAACAACCTTCCAAGTCTTATTTTTTTTCTAAAGCACTCAATTTTTTGTTCATGGCTTCATTATAAATAAATGGCTTATAAATAGTTGTTTAACTGTTTGCTGACAACACAAACGAAAACAGATGTAGGAGGGGAGTAATGAGAAAAATTGTATTTGTCATCATCAATAGGACATGTTAAAAGAATGGTGTTTGCTTGCAAAGAAGACTGGCCGGTAGCAGGATGGAAAGGCTGATCTGGAGTGATATAATCTTTCATCGATGTGTTTGTAAAGGAGGATGATGGAAGTTGTGTTGGAGAAGTAGTTGATGAAGTAGGAGAAAATGTGGTAGTAGGTATGGTAATGAGAAGCTTATAGAAGAAGTGGTAGGGAAGGTCTATTATTGGATCTTTTTGGGATTTAGACCGAAATTGTTGATGATTATCCTGGCAAGGTGACCATTATTGCCAAAGATGGTGTTGGAGCAGAATCATGAGACTGAATCTGTTTTTTTTTTCTTGCTTGAGGAACATAAAAGCCTGATTAATAGACGACCAATGATTCATCGTGAGTAGCTGACCACGAACTGCGGTGTGGCTTGAATGAAGACCTATGAGAACTGAGTTAAACGAGTCCTCTCAAGATGCATAGCCCCAATCTCTAGAAGAAGCACATGTGCACTTAACAGGAGACTACAAAGCTTGAAGTTCATCTTAAAATCTTCTGAATTTATGAAAGTAAACCTCAACTCAGTCATTCCCTAGCTCGAGCTTCAGAAGAACTCGCTGAGTTTCATAAAATTTTTCACTACTAACTGCAGAAAATTATTGAGCGAGTTCATTCTAGATAGCATAAGCACTATCTATAAAATGCATACTGTTCCTGATATCATCGGAGACCGTGTTCAAGATCTTGGTAATTACAATATGATTGACGCGTTTCCATGGTGCATGTAAAGGTGATGTGTCAACTAGGAAAGGGAAACTCACAGTGACAATGACAAGCTTATCTTTAGCAGACAAGGCGATTTGCATTGAACATTTCCAAGAAGCATAATTCTCAGATCCTACTAATTTCTTGGAAATCAAGATCAAATCAGGATGATCATTATAATGAAGATATAGCGGATGTGAATTGTTTTCAATAGAGTGAGAATAGATTCTGGATGTGTTATCAGCATAAAGTGTGTGTTGATACAAGCAGTGTTGTTTTTGTTTGGTGAGAGATTAACCATATCAGAGAGATTACGCAGGACAATGTTAGCATAAGACATTTAAGTGAAGTACAAATCCTAACAAATGAACTCAGTCGCGATCAAAACATAATCGCAATGACAGAGAAAACATAAGAACATCAAGAACAAGCTGATCACAAAGAACACAAGAAACAGTGATTGTAACATTAATAAGCTACTAGTTTGAGCTGACTATAATAAGTTCAAGACTTTTAACTATAATCTTTTCCCTTGATTCATCATCAAATCATATGTGGATTATAACATTGATCTCAAACTTCATATTTGTTTGTAAGATGTGATTTATTAAATCCCCTGTCTAAATATTACTTGCTCACTTTTTCAAGTTCTTTATTAAGGATAAGAAGAAATATAGTCTATCTCTTCACAATATTTCTTTTATAAGAAGGTTCATGATATGGACTAAATTACATATCCTGTATTCTTAGATTTATATATTTCTATACATATGCGTAATGTGTAGTCTGGTGACATCTTGGGTAATATGATGTTGCAGGTATTCATCTCTGACATGGATGGCAATAAACCAGGAAATATTGTTTCCCCTGCTGGAAGTCGTAATTCCAGACCGATAGTTGCACCCACGAGGATCAACAACATCTACATTAATTTCACCTGTTATAAAATACAGCAAGTTGGTGGAAACCATGGCAACAATCTACCAAAAAGGTGATGACCTTTAAACTTAAACATTTTGCTGTCTTTTCTCCAACTATCAGTTAATTGTGCATCTGCAGTCACTTGGCGCGTGCTCACATTGCTTCATGATCTTTAATTAAGTAATCGAAACAATGAGAAAGGATGTCGAGGAAATATGAAAAACAATACTTGTGTGCAGGAATACCTCAAGGGAACTCGAAAATTTATTAAAGGACAATGCTGATAAGCAGGAAAGAAGGAAATCTCAGGTGGAAGAATCTAAGAAAAAGGAAAATGAAAGAAACAATGGAGCTGGCTTTAATCTGAGGTAAACTTTCTATTTTTTAATTTATCTTCTCCATCTGGTACTAAGAGCTGGAAAAGGCTAAAAGTGATGGAAACATGAAGGATATATTATGCACATACCTGATCACTTATTATGAAACTGTTGTCATATCACACATTTAGCAAAAAAATATACTATCGATTTCTATTTGAAAATTAAAAGAAATAAAAATATGAGGTGGCAGTAGTGAAGCTTTCCATAATAGTATTTGAAAGTACTGTCTGAAGAGCATTCGAATGATATGCCAACATTTCAGGTTGTCAATGTGGTTGAGGACTTGGACACAGAACAAGCAGAAGGCACTGGTATATGCATCAGGAAGAGGCGTAAACAAGCTTCAGCAAAATGGTAATCTCTTTTGCTCTTCTTATTCTTTGAAATTAATGTAAAATATGTGCAGAAAACAACATCGAGCTTAATCTGTCTATTTACCACATAAATTTTCCGCCTATTTCGTCATAATTAATAGCATTTACAACTGTCTTAAGTTTAGTCACATGGACCCACTGCTCAATTTATCAATAGTGATTTAAATATACACTTTTGGTTTCTGCACTTCTCGTTCATTATTCTAGCATGCTAAATTATATATAAAAAATCATGCCCATACAATACAACTAGAGCTCCATCCAAATCCAATTGCAGCAATAAATAGATTAGATAAAAGACTAAAATTTATATATAAAAAAAGGTTAGTCATTACTGATTGGTAAAGTTTCAATTACTGGTTAGAGGTTTAAACCAAAGGATTTCGTTTGGTTTGGACCTCAGTCCTTAAAATGTGTAGACTATGTTTTGTTTTGCTTTTATTTTTTGTTTTCGTGATGAAATATCATTTGCCTTTTTTTTATAAAAAATGTTTTGTTAGTCGTCGATAATGTAGAATATTTAGTTGTAATCTGCTAATTTTTGTCAGTGATATGACACTTTGTGTCACGTTGTCTAGAAGAAAGATGCTTTCTTATCAGACATTAAAGTTTTATTATCTAAATGTCCCCGGTCATCTTCCAAGTCCGATGGTTAGATGATAAGCTTTCTTGAATGACATGAACTCCTCCGTCAAGATCTTCTTGTCGAAGCTACTCGTTGAGATTTATTCTCATTTCCAAAAAAGGCTAGTCATTGGTGCCAAAAATTCCGGCGTAATCTTTGTTTGACTGTTTTACGAAGTTCAACCACCTATTTACTGTTAATTAACCCTTGATCACCGGACTATCTTTAGATCTTACATTAGGTGGTGGCTGGGTTTCACGATCTTCAGATTCCGGACTCTAATCCCTGTTTCCGTCCCCATCTTTATCATTGTTACCATCATCTACAGCGGGGGCCTTCCCCTGTACATAGAAGAAAAGACGATTAAAAGTCATAAGCGGTAAATAATACAGTATCCTTTCATTCTCACAAAGAAAACTTCTTGGCTTTGTTTTTATCGATCAAACAATCAATAATTCTGATGCAACAACATTCATATTAAAAGTAGCTCTAAGGCATATTTATAAAGCTGTAATTAATTATTATTGTTGCTTTTCTAAAGGAACATAAAACAAATCATTCTCATTTATTTCTTGTTTTTAAACAGCTATAATTAAATAATTAAGTGAGCTTACGACGCGTAGTTGCGACGGAACGTAAACCATTTTATTTTCATTTTGTTTTGTATTTTAGCTAAATATGTTAACTTATGGCGATTTAGTTACGACGGAAAAATAAAACATATCATTCTCATTTATTTTCCATTTTTAAACAGCTATAATTAAATAATTACATAACCGGTGTATACCTCTATTTACTTCGATAAGGTAAGAATCGTGTGAATTGACCCTACGATGATGATATGAGTTCAAAATCCTTTGTCTTGTATGTCCTTTGTTATTGATTATGTATTTTATGGTTTGATTTTTGTGATTCATTTATAACTAGATATAAAAGGCTTTATATTAAAGCTTTTTATATCATCTGTTTAACTTATTGTGTTCCTATTGATGGAGTGCCATAGTTGATGGGTTTTTTTTATCGTATATTGTGATTTTTTTGTCGTTAATTAAAAATTGTGTCATTTCAGTTGACTTTGTTTCCTCCTTTTTTCTTCTCCATCTTTATTTTCTCCCTTCGTGCGGATCTTGTGTCTTTTATTTGGGTTTTCTTTTCGGTCATTGAAGTTTTATTGACTAAATTTTTAGGGCCATCTCAGCATGACCTTTAGTTAATCAATTGATTTGTGTTAATCAATTGATTTGTATTAATCAATCAAAAGATACAACAACATTTTTTCTGTTATAACGACTCTGTCCTTCTACATCGTATACATCCATCTATGAGTAAACTCCAAGTTGAATTGTAGGCTTGCCACCTTTCCTTTCAAAAAATAATCGCTAGAAATAATAGTACTAATGGTTATTTTATTTGTCTTCTTGATTTATTCTGATCAATTTGAACAACATAATAGTTCCCAATATATTTTCTACATGTCGATCGACAACATTACTTCACGACAACTAATTTGACTTGTCGATAAGTTCAGTTCACGACAACTAATATTGACTTATCGACATCTCCACTTCATGATAGGATAAATGGACTTCGCTACAAGTGACGTCGCGATATCATATTATGAGTTTGCTATATTAGACATCACGGTAACAATCCTAAACTTTGTGGGAGATGACATCACCGTAGACTGGAGAGATTCTGCGATAGACATCCTGATAGGATTTCGAACACTTGTCGATATCTTGAGTTTGTGATAAACAAAACTAGAGTTCTCGACATATAATGCATCTGTTACTTGTCGTTGAAGACAGGTAATGCATCTGTTACTTGTCGATAACTTACGTAAATTTCTTTCGCTTCACAAAATTTATTCACTCCAAACATTATTATTGAATCTTGAGACATGACCAAGAAATGATCTTCTTCAAAAAAATTGTTTAGTGCAACCTTTTTTCCTGTGATGAAAAATATACTAGTAATGTATTCTACCTCTTTTTATGGACTTCGCAAAGGAGTCATAGTGACAAAGAATTGTTATCATATTAGACATTACTTGCACAACAAATCAAATATAGAGTGTTATTATAGTAAAAAAAAATTGTCATAATGTTATACCTTATCTTTGTTGCAAGGATTTCTCCGATATAGCAATAAATATTTGATAAAATCCGCATGTATATTCTTGAGATATAACACAAACTAATTATAGGGTGATAATTTTGGAAAAAGGTAGTAATTTTTCGTGCTTAAAAGAAAATCTTAATTTAAACTTAATATTCTTTTCTTTTGACAATTACAAATAACTGGAACAAGTTTTTTATACTAATTGTATACTAAATTTTAAAATGAGATTACAAAATAGTTTAACTATATATCATAACATAGTTTATCAATAAATTTCTCATGCTAAGAATTTGCTCAAAATAAATATTTGATCTTTTGATTATTTTATGGAGGAACCATATTTTACTTAGATAGTTTAAGTTTGGTTAGAGAAACAATATTTAATGAATTATTTATATTTTTTTATGCTAGGTGGGCTGTTAGGTGGGCTTTTAGTTGTGAACGTGTGTTTTCTCAAGCACATAGATAATATAACTATTTTGTCTCCATGTAATATAGTAGGCCCATTATAGTAGGCCCATTAGGGTACTAATTATAATAAATATATATAAGAAGAAAGATAATCCTAGTTGTGTCTAGCCACCACGATCTTTCAGCTATATTCAATAATCGCAAGCTTGTTCCTCTTCATTTGGCTGCTGCTCGAAAGGAGATTGCTGCTCCTTGAAAGGAGATTAATCTTCTACTATACATTCACAGGTATTCATAATCTAATTATAGTATACCACTTAATTTATATATTTGATAATTTTGTGTGAGTTCTTCATTTGAATCAGCCATTTCATTGATATTAAAATTGATTTACTCATCTATGTGAATTTAATGTGTCTTAGACCAGATTAATAGTATTGTAAATAATTTATGAACCGGAATGATTTCTTAGCTTATTCTACCAACGATCTACATTTAAATATTATTGGCTTCTATAGTGCCTCTTTAGTATATATTACCTCATGGGAAAATATGCATTTTTTGCTCCCATCAACTGGCTGGTCTAGCTAAAATTAAAAACTAAATTGTATTGTATGAGGCTATAATTAACTGTATATTAAATCCCCTATTTAGGTATCATGTGTTTAGTACTATTTAGGTATTATATGTTCACTAGGCTCTTAATGAAGTATGAAGAAAAACATTAAATTCTTAGCAATACTCTTTTTATAATACCGTATTATAATAGTAGTCCACAGAAGTGTCAAGTATCTTATTAATTATTTATTTCTTAGAGCATTTTATCATTTAGTGATTATACACCAATATGTCTTTCTCCTTGTCCAAGGCTTAAAGTGCTTGACACCATCATCATGTGATATGTCATACCGACAACATGAAGGAGTCGTAAATTCATGTATTTTTATTAACAGAATATTTTCACTAATGTTTTCTTATACCCGTGTATATGCTCATCATTTTCATGAGATCATCTCATAAATACCGTATTATCGTAAAATATAATATAAATAATAAACAAAATTATATGTCAAATTATGGCTTGAACTTAATTGAAAAGATTATTATAAGAGTTGGTTGTAAGCCAAAAAGGTCAGGTGTCTTACTAGTTTGATGTACTAGTTATCTATTCAATCTAAAATTGCTACATATTTAAAATCTCAATTTAGTATGGTAAGGTTTGAACCAAGATTAATATATTCGCTCAAGTACAATTAAAGTTACCTTTTTATGGGTTGAGTTGATGCATGTTGTTGATATAAAATATGATCATAATAGACTTTTCTTTTAACATCTTAGATTTGGAAAAATTGTATATGTGAGCACTCTTTGGTTATGATCTCAATATTTTGTGTTCCCTCTTATTTCTTGTATTCTCAAATTTATTTGTTTCTTGTAATTTCATAATTTGGTATGTAACACAAACTTACTAGACAGATAGGCACACATGATCCAGTGTAGAAGAATGAATTTTCAGGATATGAACTTCTTTCTAAAGCAACTCCCTCATATAATCTAATATCATAAAAAATTGTGAACATACTCATAGATAATTACTTCAACAAATTACGAGTTATGCTTTCAACCTAAGAGCAAGTCCAACAATTTAACTATATGAGCTCCTAAGCTCAAGTATAGGGAATGTGAAATAAAATACTGCTCAAACAATGTGACAGGGATTCCCTAAATCCGTGTAACACTAGTTAGGTCATATTTTTTTCGTAATGAGTAATCATTTCCTATTTCATTTTTTCGAAAAAAATTCAATTTCACGGGGTCCATGTCGGAGACAACGAGGCAGTTGTTACACCATTCGTGTAGAGAGCCTCCACAACAAGGAGGCGACGATCAACCATCCACTCCCAAGATTCATATTGATCAATCGATCTCAGCACGCTTCGCCAGCTCCCTCCCCTGTCCTCTAGCGCTCCTGTCCAGAGCGAAGAGTGGGCGAAAAAGGGCCGCCGAAGCTATTTGTTGTTTTTGGCGGATGGCTTACTACTAGGTTGGATCGGATGTCAACCAAGATCCTCAATCGCCACACTTTGGCTAGATTCAAAATTGGCCAGAGGTTCGATATGAGGAAAGAGTTTCTTTGCAACCCCTTTCTAGTGTGGAACATGGTTTTCAAGTGGTTTTAGATATGGAGGAGTACTTATGGGTGCCAACAACTATCTTATCTTTATCAATAGAATTATGAATAAAAGTTTCCATGAGCAGTAAGTATCGGATATCCCCTTATTTTCTAATAAAAAGTTTGATCCGTTTTACGGAAAAAGTCTACGGTTCGAGTCCGTATATCCCTAGAGCCCTAAAAAATGAAAACAAAATAAATTGTATGAATTGTATAATTGTAATTTCCCCATTCTAGTTTGTTGCTTGAAATAGAATTTCTTATTTCGAAGTGAAATGTCTCAAAAAAATAAAAATAGTGGTCAGGAAGGTTATAATAGCCAAAATCATTGGAATTGTTAGTTTATACATTGGAAAAAAGCTTTGTTATTAATACACTAGGAAAGGGGAATAACAGAAAGAAAGGAAATCTATTAGTTATTCGTCAAAGTTTCATTTATTCAATGACCATAATTAGGCCGGGATATATAGCTCGGAGAAAAAAAAATCTTTAAGCAATTTATTTTATTTTTTGAATGGTCTTTAACCTCATTTATATCTCTTTCTATACTATTGAACCTACTAATTTATATATCTGAGGTCATTTATTCCCACTATATATTTTGAAGGATCTTTCACCTTTAAATTGCAATCACACCCCTCTTAATTAATTGCCAAATACTTAAAATGATTCCTTGCTAAAAAAGAAGAAATTTTCTCTTCTCTTCTTTTTCAAAACTTATGGTCATTTTAACTTTATTTTCACACTTATTTGATCACCAAAATTATGTTGGTTGTCTAATATATGGTGCTAAACTCTAGCTAGCTTCTTTTCACATGTGTGATGGATATTAATTATTTTAAATCCACTATCTACGTGTTAGCATGTGGTGTGAGCATAGATGATAGGATTCCCTGTATATGAATCTGAGACGATTTTTACCAACTATTCTCTTGGTCCCATCTAAATATTTATATTTGGATGGGACTTGGAAATTAAGAACATGAGTAAAATTATGGATGAAAGTAAGCAAAATGAGTATAGTGATGGGACAATTTGATATTTAATGCGTAAACTAAATATGTTGGATGTAAGTGCCTGCAGTTGGATTTTATATGGAAATTACTAGGTACCCAAAAATTGTTCCCAAATACTTTTCCCAAATGCTAGTTTGCTGTGTTTGATTAGTTCCACTTAGAATAAAAATAATGGACCCTATATGCACATAAACAACCAGATTAAAGGAGTTCCATGTCATTTAATAAACTAATACGGGACAAGATTTGAGATAAATAATATTATATTTTTTATATTATAAAGATTACTATTTTTGATAAGTTTTGTAATATAAAAAATCGAAATTGATAATTGTTTAGGAAATATATGGGCCGAGTACTATTTATTTATCCGATATTTCTTAGACATATGCGTGGTGTGCAGGGTGTTGTATCATGGAGAAGAATAACCCCGAAAATACAGTTTCCAGACGTACAGTGGCGCCCAGAAAGATCAACTCCATCTACATCGATTTTAGCGGTTACCAAATGAAGCAAGTTGGTGGAAACAATCATAATAATCTACCAAGCAGGTGACCCATTAAACTTAAGTACTTTGCGTCTTCTTTCAAACTTCAGTGCAATGTGCATCTTTGGTGACTTGGCACAAGCTTAGCTTGGTTCATGATCTTTTAATTAAGTTAATGTAGCAATTAGAATGGACATATATGACCAGAAAAAATTGAAAAAAAAAAAACATATGTGCAGGAATGATTCCGGGCAATTCGCAAAATCTGAAGAGGATGGCGATGGTAAAAAGGCAAAAGGAAGAGATGATCTGGCTGGTTTTAGTTTGAGGTGAACTTTCTATTACCTATAGGTCATATTACTAATATTGTGTTTCGTTAGGAAGAATGAAACACAATGTAATCGAATGATTAAAAGTAAATGAAAATAATAGGTGTAGAAGGGAATTTGAAAAACATTTAGTGGGTGCAAAATTGATATAGAGAGATTTGAGAAAAAAAATTAGTATAGGAAGATATTGAGCATAAATTGTTATAGTGTCTTCTCTAAGTATATGGTTTATGAAATGAAATGGAGGGATCAATAAAATTGATAAACTTACTTTAACATAGTTCAAATTTTATGGCATTTATTTCAAATTCATTCACCTCATCCAAACACAACATAAGATCTCAAATACGCTCAAATGAGGGAAACAATAAGGATATATTATTATGCAATATATCTTTTAAATAGTGTTAAAAGTTTTAGTTTGGGAGGAACTTTCTATTGTTTGCACATCATCTTATTTATCTTATCTAGTTTGGGAGGAACTTTCTATTGGAATGAAATTTGAACTATATGTAATGCACAATTGTTTATATATTTCCTTCCTTCCTCCATTCTTGACATCTTATACTAGAGATCACACCTTCTCAATTTATTAAGGAATGCTTCATTATCTGCCATAAACTTGATCATATATATACATTGGATAGAGACCCTGTCTAATTAAATTTGC
Source organism: Daucus carota subsp. sativus (assembly GCF_001625215.2). NCBI lineage: Eukaryota > Viridiplantae > Streptophyta > Magnoliopsida > Apiales > Apiaceae > Daucus > Daucus carota. The sequence goes on along the minus strand of NC_030382.2, from coordinate 563,929 downwards.
TGATGTTAAACCACCAGCACTACTTTATTTAACATTCTCAAGTGACGCAGAGAATATGTTGCTGAGAAGACTCGAAAGCAATATGAAGAACGCGGTGAGGTCCTTCCATTACAACCAAATTCAAGTGTAGTTGCGGCCAACAAATCACCAATTAAGAATGCGACGGTCACCACTGGTACATGATTTTAAAGTTTTTCCCGACACTAACTTTAGCTTCACATATTATGTATATATTGAGAGAGAAACCACAGACTCACCCCCCCTCATACACATACACATACTTGTAAGATGCTTTGTGTATAATTAGGCCCACTATATGACAATTTTGTAATTTGTTTATTTCTACTAATATTTTACGTTGTAATTAGGAGTTGCTGATGAGGATCAACCCTTGGAAGATAACACATTGGAGGTTTCCTTGAGTAAAGCATTAGGTGAAGTCGTCAAAGGTTAGTTGATAGTTGATACTATCATGTAGATTTTTTGCGAGCTCTCACATTTCTTTGTAGCCATTTATCCTCTTTGTTTGAGGCTTTCTTGAATATGTAATTTCAGAAGAAAATAATGTGATGACTGATGTCCCCGACGATGATTCTGCTGCCAAGAATGGTTTGGTTGTACAAAAACGACAGATTCGTCCACGAAAACTGCAGAAGACTATGCTGGTGTCTGAACTTTATGGGATAACAAAGTCTATTGCGAAAACCGATGGTGTAGCAGGTCTTGTGGCCCGTGACTTGCTACGAGCAGCACCTTCAGGACATTCTCCGTCATCACAGGGTCCACTAGTAGAGGAGGAACTACTGTCTCAAGATCAAGATCCATCAAATGATATGCCAAATCTTCGACGCACCACCACATTTCAGGTTGTCAATGTGGTTGAGGAGTTGGACTTTGGAGAAGAAAACAATACTGATATACGCGTCAGGAGGAGGCGGAGGTAGGCTTAAAAAAGTGGTAAGCTCTTTTACACATATAGGCCTATATAATTGAATTGATTACTTGTTATATACTTAGCAATAATTTCTTCATTCAATTAATGTAAAGAGAAAAAACTATAATTTCTTTATACATACCAAGTATTAATTGTGTTTAATACTAGAGTTCGACCGTTCATCAATCAAATTCCATGGAAAACAAACGTGAGTGGAAAAAGAGTTAATTGTATTTAGCATGCTTATGCTTGGGCCCAAAAATACTTTAGTATGCAAACTTTTAGAAATTGCATATCGCAACCCATTGGTTATTTTATGTGCTTCATTCTGCACCCCTTCGGTCAAAACTTTAATGCCTCAATTGCCATATACAATTTCCAAATATGAAGAGAAGTTCACTTTATCATTTCTTTCAAAGCCTGAACATATCTTTCACCAAAGCACCTGCGCAACTAGCTTTCATATTGTCATGTGCATTTAGTTGGTGCAGGTTAATTTTCTTCATATTTGGGGAAGTTGATGCGAAATGTTCGAGAAAACACATCAAACTTTTAATCTGTACATTATTATTATAAAGATTTAATATGTTTGTCATGTTGAATATTGAGAAATTTGGTATCTTGCAATTATTTGTTAGAAGTGGTGCTAATGTATAGCATTTGCGTTTTTGTTTTTAGGTCTGGATCAGTGATGGAGCTGTGGGAAAAGAAGTCATAACCAGGCTGGCGAAACTTGTGCTAAACGGGTGGCACTGTTGTTCATTACCGTGTAAGACTATATAAATTTGTGATGTTAGATGACCTGGATCTCTTGGATTACAGATTTGTGTAAGACTATATAAATTTGTGTAAGACTATATAAATTTCAGATTTTTATATTACCAAAATTATGATTCACAAGTATATAATATATTTCAAATATAATATAACTAAAATAGTAGGATATAATTCAGTTAAGAAGATTGTTTCAATTAGAAAAGGAATTGGTTTTAAATGAAAACAATAATGAATAGAATAATATTTTCAAGATAGGCAAATTCGGAGTGTAATCAATTATCGAAACAACCTTTGTTGTTCAAATTTTATAATTCCAACATTTCTATGAAACTTTCAAACTTATCATTTTTAAGACTTCCTTCATCAGAATAATAATTTTCTGAAAATATTTAATAAGATGATGCATTTCCATCATTAATTGGACGATACGGGTGATCAACCACATAAAGTCTTGGTTCCGAATTCTGGACATAAAGTCTTCTCCGTTGCGAAATTGGCGCTCATGATAGGCATCTAATTGGCCTCAACAACTATACTACTCTTTAGTCTCTTATGCTAAGCACATTATTCAAAATCTTTGTTATTAACTTCACATTCTTTATTTTTCATCTGAATATAGTTTTACAATCCACGGTACCAATCAAGAAAATCAGCAAAGCTATCTAAGCTATCACCACAATGAATTTGAATTTCCAAAATTCAATATTTGAGTAGAGCAGAAAAGATCGGGCTTATATTTCAAACTCTAATCTAGTTACTCACCTGAAAGCTTCAACCATCTTAACAAAGACTAGTAAATATATTATATTTTTATAATAACTAAATTCTATATATCTTTTATTTAATAAAATGAAAATAATATACATAATTCAAAATTTCATTAACTAGTTATAAAAAATTAAAATGATATTTTTTATTTAGATATTACTGATAAAAAAACCTCAATATCAAAAGAAATAAAAAAATAAAAAATTACATTTGCAACCACCTTTCTACGACTGATTTTCGTAGCTAATTGATGACGTGAAGCTTTCTGCTACGGCATTTTGGTCACTAATATTCCTCGTCGCAGATGTAATGCGACAAAATCTTCATCTTTTTTTTTGTTTGGGGGAGGGGGATATTATAGCAACGGCTTTTAGCAACCACGTGCGGTTCCTGATACTATGATGATATGGCACTTTTAGAGACCGCGTTCTCTACTTCACTTGTTTACTTTAAGCAAGAATCACTAATTTGATGATATGGCATTATTAGAGACCGCGTTCTCTACTTCACTTGTTTACTTTAAGCAAGAATCACTAATTTTAAACTCACCCAAACGACCCCTATCACAAATTAGGAGTATGAGCCGATAAAAAAGATAAGGGAAAATAGATTTTTTCGCCATGCAACTTATTGTGTATTTAGAAACTTACCATTTCTTTTTCTTTTTGTCACTAATGTTAAGTTTGGATTTTTTTTTGGTCATTAACGTTAGGTTCGGATTTGATTATTAACACTATGTTATTCTTTTTAGCATTATTATAATTATAGTAGTATATAATTAATTATAGTAGTATTGTGCAATATTATGGTGATGTGTTTATATCTTTATAATAGCACTCCATATGTGCCCCAGGTAGTTTATGTTGGAGGACGAGAGTTTGACACACATTTTAAGGCTTCTAAAAGATTTAGTTTCATAAATTATTTTAATTTTTTTTCTGAATAAAAATTTAATGATTGGATTTTTATACACAAAAAAAAATCTCAAAATTAGGTTATGGAACTATGTTTTATAAGAATTGGGAACCTCAAAATACATATCAAGCAAGAAGAAAAACTATAAATAAATGAGATCGACCGAGGGAGTAATAATAAGATATATGAGTGGTAAAATTTGGAAGAATTATAATTAGAATTCTAAAAATTCATTAAATCATCAATCTGAAATCAATGACTTGAAACAATTTATTATTTACAATCAATTCTCAAGTAAAACTGAGTCAAGTGATACTATATTTTTTTGGAATTCAACCACCAATTTAGATATCATATAAACCTAAAATCAAGGTTAAGAAATTCTATAATTGTCTATTATCTATATTTGTTATAGTATTCATCCTTATTTTTGTACAATAATATAAAAAATTTAAGATGACATCTAACCTTGAATTTTATTGAGTAAAGCACGAGAAAAATTCATCAAAGGTAGTTTGTGACGACTTGGATTTTCGAAAATTATTTTATTATTTTTATTCATGATTTTTCAAGAAAAATGAGGAATGAAATCCAAAATTTTATTCAGTTTGATAATTTTAAAAAATATTTATTTTAATTTATTTCAATAAAATAATGGTTTTAAATTATTTTTGTTTTAGTCGCACCAAATCCAGAACCTAGGATTTGAGGGATGTCGGATTTGAGGGATTGCATAAATTTAAAAAACTCAACACAAATTATTAAATTAAATATTTTAAAAATTTTCAAGTTCAAATAAATTAAAATGAAAAGAACTTTTCTACATATTATATAATATCATATTAAGATAAGAAATATCAAAAATACTATAATTATATCTATATAATTTTTTTATTTTTTTTATTAAATTATAATGATGTTAATTATGACCACTATGAGGTTAAGATATGACCCCAAATTTCCTAGAACATTTTAAAAACCTAAGATAAATATTAATAAAAGAAATAAAGTTGACAACTAAAATATGAGGATTGCATGCCTATTATAATATTGAAAACAACCTGTTTACTCAGAGTTACCATAAACTTAATATATGTTATTAGCTAAAACCCTCGACAAGAAGCCAAATTAATAACCAAATATTTGAATAAGATACAACAACTTAAAAATCGCTCCAGAATAGTCGAAAAAATACTCTACCTGGTTCTCAAAGTGGAACCTAAACAATTGACCATTTTCAATCCTACCCGGAACCACAACAACTATAACTCGAATAGTAGAATATAATTGAGTTATGAAGAGTGCTTCAATTACAATAAAATTGGTTTCAAATTAAAACAATAATGAATAGAATATTTTCTAGATACACAAATTCAGGGTGTGATCAATTATCAAAAACTTTTAAATTCAACCTTTATGTGAAAATTTCCAACTTATCATTTTTAAACCTTATTTGCCTTAGAATAATATTTTTCTTATATTATTTAATAATACAATGCATTTCCATAATTAATTGAACAATACAGATGGTCAGCTAGGTAAAGACTTGATCCCCGATCCTAACATAAAGTCTTCCCTGGTTCAAAATTGGGGCTCCTAATAGACATCTAATTGGCCTCAACAGTCTAATCTCTAACTACATTATTTAAAATATTTATTATTAACTTTATATGCTTTCTTTTTCATTCTAAAATACTTTCAAAACCAACTTTATGAAAGTCTGAATATAACTATAAAATCCACAATACGGCTCAAAAAAATCAACAAAGCTATCTAAGCCATTAGCAGAATGAACTTGAATTTTTAAGATTCCATATTTAAGTAGAGGACAGAAGATGAGGCTTATATTTCAAACTCAGATCTCGTTACTAACCTGAAAACTTTAACCATCTCTATAAAGACTAGTAAATTTACTATATTTTAAAAATATGTAAATTCTATATATCTTTTATTTAATTAAATAAAAATAATATAAATAAATCAAAATTTCATTAACCGGTAATATAAAATAAAAATAATATTTTATTATTAAGATATACTTTTGACTGATTTCCGTAGCTAATTGATGACATGAAGTGTTCTGGAATGACATTTGGTCGCTAAAAAACTAGTCGCAGATGTGGTGCGACAAAATCTTTTTTTTTTGCAGGCAGGGGATCGACGACTTTTAACAACCACGTGCAGTCGCTAATTCTATGGTGATATGGCACTTTTAGCAAAAAGGTTTTGTCACAACAAAGGGGTAGTCACTAAAAGACTTGGCGCCAATTTTCTCATCATTTTTTTTGAGAAAATATTTCAGTGTGACGAATTAGCGATGGCGGTCCATTGCCATTGGGGTATTAGAGACAATGATATTTGTCATCGTGGATAGCGCCGATGTTCAGATTTAGCGACATCCTTGTGATCGCTAATAATATTGGTCGCTGATGGGCCCGTTTCTTGTAGTGTCTCTTCACACTACATATGAAATTATTGAGGAGGAAGTCATCTCTTTAACTTATGGTCATGTTTATTGAAAAAATGGAACATAAATTTAGCTTGGTACTATTTGTTTGTAGGAGAAACTATTTTCATTGAATTGGATCAATTGGGCTTTTTGTTGTCCATACATATTGACTCCCAATTGCAATTATATGTACTATACGGCCTTTTGAAAAATGATAGGCCCATTAATTCAATAACAATAATCATCATATATAAAAAGAAGATAATCGTAATTAGTGTAGCGGCCGCAGACAGCCGACACAAAATATCAAAATCTTCAATCTCATCAATCGGCGGCTACATTCAATTACTTGACACGCGATTAAACGGTTTGCATTCAGAGGTAATTATCTTTGTGTTAATAGTATATCATTGAATATACATCTGATATATCTATCTAGACACACACATATATGTTAATTTTTTATGAGATGCCTAATCCATGTTGTTTCATAAGATTCGTTGAGCGTCGAAGGACCAAGGTATCGTTCAACTCATATCATCTTAATTACCCCATTAAATTAGGTGTTTTCTATCTACCATGTCTTTGATATTCGGATTAATTTACTCATTTATGTGAATTTAGTTTGTTTTACTTCAGATCTATACTCCTGTAAATGAACTAAGAGATCAAATGATTTTTAAACTTATTTTACTCAGTGATATATATTGTGACATGTCTTTTACTTTTTTAGCATGTTAAAATATTTTAGCATGTGATTTTTAAACTTGTTTTAATACAAGCACAATATATTCTTTCATATAGATGACGTACAACCGTAATCATAGGCAGTTCCCTCCTCGATGAAATTAACAATTTTTTGTTGGATTTTAAGTTAAACATATTGACTTCCCGTAAAGTAGGTGTCAAACCGATAATTTGAATACGGATATGTGTGTAATCGTATCCGGATGCGAATATGAAAATTCATATTCATATCCGGATCCGAATATGATATTTTTAGAGGATAATATTTGAATCCGGATCCGACGGATAATATCCGGATCTGAATCTGATTTTTCATCAAAACATTATTTTTATAAAAAAAAATAATTTGTAAAAAATGAGTTAAGAATTAAAGTTATTGAAATAACACCTAGAGGGGGGTGAATAGGTGTAATTAGCTACCAACGTCAGTTTTAAACTTTTACTGGATATTTCAGCTTACTGTTTTGCAATTATAGCAGGCTGTTATGAGAGCAGATATCAAAACAATAAAGAGCAGAAAAGTAAATCAGACACAAGCTATTTTAGCCAGGTTCAACCCCTATATCTAATGGTCTACGTCCTGATCCTTTACCAACTCTGTAAGAGAATATATTATTACTTAAAATCAAACAATTACAAAATAATAATATATCTTCCCTTTACCCAGTCACTAAAACAGCTTGCTGTTATCCCTTTAACCTTGAGCAACTTGCAACTAGCTTCCCACTGAATTCTCCAAGCAACTCGTTCCTTGAACCTCTGAATTCGTGAGCTTGAATACCTCAAGGGAACTTGACACGCGTGTTAAATAAAACAATACACGCTACACCATTTACGAAGGGATCTTGGTGCCCATGAGTTGTTTATGGAGAAGAAGATGTTGCAAGTTTACATCTTCTCTAAGTGAAAATTTCACATCTTTAAGAATATTTAATGCTTTTTTTTCAGTGCATGATATTTAATTATTTTAATATGATTTATTTATTTAAAATTAATACAAATAATAATTTGAAATCAAAAATATATTTTTGTTAATTAAGATTCTCCAAAATATAGTTGGTACAAGTTAGTATATTTTTAAGAAACCTAAGTGTTACTTATTGATTTGTTGGTTTTCTTTACTACAATAAATGAATAATTTTTTTTTGAAGTTTGTAATTGTGTTTTGAAATGAAATAACGTTGTAATAATCATTGAAGTTTGCAATATTTCTATAAAATTAAGTTTTTTATATATATAATTTTCTCTAACAGTATATATCATTGATTTTCTTTTAAGAAATCAAACAAATTGCCTCCCATTTTACATCTCAGTCCTTTTGTTTGGTGCATGGTATTAAACAAAAGGTGTGATTGGTGCATGGTATTAAACAAAAGGTGTGGTTGATTGCTATGAAAGCTATTATGCTTGGTTGATTATGCCATCAATATTTATCACTAACTATATTGATAAATGCATTCTCGAAATAGACTCCTATTCTAGCAAAATGATCATATAGGCATAATCAATACCCACATATAATCTAAAACATTTCCTCACAATTTATAGACTTATTGATGACTTAGCATCCATTATTACAAACAATTTAACCTCAATGAGAAAATAATTTTATAATATGATAGATGGCATAATCAATCCCCATTTATATAGCAACTAAATACATCTCGAGGATCTAAATGTTATATTTAATACCATGACCTTATTAATGCATATATTGACCACCAAACACAATGATGAGAAGATTTAAAATGCCATGATTTTGCATGTATTGCTGAGTGAAACAAAAAGAAGAGAAAAAAGGCTGTAGATTCTTGTTATTGCATGTACGAAAGAAATGATTGTATCTTCATTCTAGTGAAATAGAAAGCTTGTTTTTTTTATTTATAAATCTTTATACAATCAAGTGATTTTAAACTTCTATATTTGAGTAAAAGCCGACCACCTTTTCAAGAAAAAGAACTTATAATGCTCCCCCGTCAAATCATCAATTGCTTTTATAACTTGGTGTAAATCAGACTCCCTTAGTTTGAAAACTACATATGTAACACCCGTCAAAATTTTGGGTACGTTAAAAATTTTATCTTCTAAAATATATTGATTTTGTGATTTAAGTATTTGAGAATTTGATTTATAATTATATAAATAATCGGTAGTGGCCAGTGAATTTGCACGGCGCTAGAAAAGCTACATAAATAGAATTTATATTGCCACGAATTAATTAAGCAAATTTTATGATAATGACGAGTGCCAAAGGAATAATAGATAATTGGGAGAGGATACTCTATACAAATACAAATTCCCGATTTTAAATATATGTGTAGATATATATCGCGGTATGAGAATATTTTGTGAGTTCTAAATTATATTCATATACAATTATATATATGAGTAATAATTTAATTAAGGGCCCAACAATTTATGAGCTTACAAGATTATTTATTAAAAGTATTTTAAATATTATAAAAGAGCGCAAGTGTATGAAACAAAATATAGAAAGCAGATGTTTTGGAAGGTGAAGTATTTTGTGTGAGAATATAAATTTTTTTTTAAAATATTTAAGTAGTAGGCCCAAAATGTTAATTAAATTGAAATAAAGAGAAAATGATTTAAATAATAAAATAATAGAAGATACTTTGGAGGAGAGAAGATGTTTTAGCTTGGGTAGATATTTTATTAAAATAATACTAAAGAGCTCTAGATTTTTATTTGGAAGACTCTAGATTTAATTAATTAAATAAAATGAAATATGGAAGATATTTTAGGAAGATGGAAGATATTTTGGACTAGTGAAGATTTTTGTGTGGAAAATTATATTTAATTCAAGATCTTTTGGGAGAAGCCTCTAGAGATTCAATTAAATAAAATAAAAATAAAAGATATTTTTTTAAGTGAAAAGATCTTCTAGCAATGAAGATATTTTGGTAAGAAAATATTATAAAATTATAAGATCTTCTAGTGGAAACCTCTAGACAATTAACAAATTAAAACAAAGTTATTAGAAGTATTAAGAGTAAGAAGGAGTTTGCATTTGTAAAGAAATAGAGAGAGAAGAAGCAAGAAGTATCTAGTGAGAAAGAGAGAGAAGATCTTCCAAGAATCAAAGTTAAAAGCGGGATCAAGGAGGAGATTTGGATTTTTAGAGGAAGTTAAAGCTACTTTTAAGGTAAAGATTCTATCCATTTAAATGTATTTTATTAGCGTAATGTTGGTTGGGATACCATAAATATTGCACCTAGAGATAGATTTGTGTATGGTAAGAATCTACTAGAGATAGATTTGTGTATGGTAATAATATATAAATTTTACTAAAAAAGATAGTTACTATGATAACTATGTGATTAAATCAAGCAAGTGGTTGAATACAAAGAGTCAAAGACAATACATTTATTTTGATAATATAATTTCCTATTTTTACTGCTGGGTTTGTTTGTTTTATGTTAGTTTTGGGCTGCTGTAGTAGGTGTGTTTTGAATAAAAGCTAGGGTTACTGGCTACAAACTAATTTGGGGGTTTGGGGTTATAACCTATTGTTGTAGAAATTGATTGTTGGGGATTTGATTAAAGGTGAGTATGAGACTGAAGGAGGTAGTAATCGGGGGGAGAGGCTGGCGGCGCCGGAGCCCGTCGCGACCACCGTCGGCGACGGCTCCAGGAGGCCGATGGTGGCTGCTGCGATGGCAGCGGCGGAAGGAAGAAAAAAATAAGGAGATTCGTTGTGGTCTTCCAAGAGATTGTGGGGATTTAGATCGATGTGTTCGTGTATTTTGTGGTGTATGCGTGCGAGGGCGTCGCCGGAGAAGGTGGAGAGTCGCCACCACCGCTGGTGGCGACGGGCGGGCGCCGAGAAGCCGCGGAGGGAGAGAACAACGGGGGTCAAGGAAGAGAAGAGACGCGGAGAGAGGGAGAGACGCGAAGAGAGGAAGAGAAAGGAAGGAGTGACGGAGTTTGGCCAGAAATCAAGATGGAGGCCGAGTTTCTCAAAAATAGCTTGGGGGTTGTCTAGATCAGGGTTCGACGAGTTGAAAGAAGGTGGTTTTGTGCGACTTGAAGGTCGCCGGAAAATGATCGGCCGGCGGCCGGACGGTGGCTGCCGCCGACAGCCATGGATGGAGGCTTGGTGAAGAAGATGGAGGGGGAAGAGATGAGGGAAATCGAGTAAATAATCTAATCAGATCTAATTAATAAAAACAATAAAAGAGGGATTATAAAATATTAAAATATTATAACAATTAAAAGAAATCTGATTAGTGAAGGAGTTAAGAAATAAAAGAATTTAAAGAGGGGAGGATCGATTTAAGGACAAGATTTAAAATAAAGAATCTAATAATAAATAAATTGTAGGAATATAAGTGTAAGAGCATCTCCAACCATCTAAAACCCTTAGCTAAAAAGTGAGTTGGCATACTTAAAATAAAAAAATTTAGCCAACAGCTTCAAAAACACAACTCCAACCATGATCAGCTGTTGTCTATAAATTTAGCCAACCTCCTGTGGATGGCTAAATTTGTCGAACCTCTACAGGTCTGTAAGAAAATCTGTAGGAAGATTGTACATCATTTATTACCATATTGAAATGATATATTCTATTTTAACAATTTAAAATATTAATAACATACGATTTTTAAATTATAGCCAACCAATATAGCCAGCACCATTGAAGCAAAATGTCTTACATGTTTAGCAAATTTTACATAATGTCTTACAGGTCCAATTTAGCCAACGATTATAGCCAACGCCGTTGAAGATGCTTTAAGAGATTTATTAGTGAAAATAAGGTTAATAGTTGATTGGACGAATAGTTTAAGAATGAAATTAGATTGGCGGTTGATTAAAAAGGGATGTGATAGATTTTAATATTAAACACAATTATATGATCCAAGCAACAAATTTTATATTTAAGGACAAAAATCAATGAGATTAAATCATTCTAGTAACTGGAATAAATATGGAAAAATTTAGAGTCAACATGAATATTTTAAGTAGAATATAAATAATGGTTACTTAATGAGAAGATTTATTAATATGATTAATTTTGAACATATTACATTGTAAGAATTATTTATAATTTGAATGATGACTAGAGCCGTCGAGAATATTTTAAATAAGAAATAGACAAGGAATATTTTATAAGGAGATTTAATTTTAATAAATTTATTTTAGGAGCCTTATTATATGAATCAAAGTCAAATATTTGGTTGTCATGCTAATATTTGAATAATACGATAATTAAAAATTGAATTGTGTGAATATTGGACTAAATATTATTATTTTATTTGCGTGAATATTTTAGAAAGGATTATTCCTGCATAAATTTCTTTTGGCAAAGGTGGGCCAGGAAATTGTAAACTATTTAAGCGGTATCGAGGCAAGTATTTCTTACCCTATACTCTCTTTATTATTTTTGTTGGATTATTTTTGTACATTTATTATTTTATTATTCATGATTTCTGCACCCGACTTAGCTTATATTTTATTCATTATTCCTCACGAGCAACTCGGATCGGAAATCAGAATTTTGCGTTATGAGGTTGTTTCTCTTTGTTCGGAAGCAACCATTTATTATATAGATTAGGATTATTTTCCCTTGTTTGGAAATAATCACCTTAATTGGCTCAATGGTCGATATATTGTTCATATCGCCTACCTTCGTCCCTATTAAACAAGACCCGCTAGATTCGTTGTTCGAATCTAGGATTTTGTGGTTATTTCAATCATTTAATTTTACTCGAAAATCTTAAATCTGGAGGATGTTCTTCTCACTGGTCAACGTGGCTTGTGATCCACGGTATTTATTTATAAATGAGATTTTTTGTCCCAAGTGAGGACTTCTACGAATACGTGGAACATCGTAAGAGTTCGACGATGGCCTCAGAGATATTCGTTATGCTAGCTAAAGAGGATAGGGCGTGCTTATCTCGAGCCGTGATCGGGTGAGGATAAGTTACGCAGGAAAACGGTACTCGGCGGTAGTTGATCGCATCGCTGCTGTATCGGGGCGGATTTGACCAGTTCTTAGTGATTAAAGTTCTTTTTGGATTTTCATATCGAGATATGTGGATATATTCAGATCTTTCCAAATCTGTATTTCATTGTTTAAATTGATTCGGATATATTGAATATATTGTTTGTACCCTGTCTTGTGAAAATCCTGTGACAGATTTTACTTGCTGAGCCATTAAGTGCTCACTTCTTGCTATTATATACTTTTACTCAACAGTTACGAATGAGGATGATGACCCGAGCCTGCAACCGAGGCAGAAAAAAGGAAAGGAGCCTGCACATGGCGGAAGCAATTGACGAGGATGCACCTGAACCTCGTAGCTAGTTATTATATTTAAATAAATATTGTATAACTTTTAAGTACTATGAAGTCCTGCGTGACTAGACATTTGGGATTTGTACGTTGTTGAGACGATCCAAGGACTTGTGGATTGGTACCCACTGAACTTATATTCTGGCTCCATATTATATTAATGTGTGTTTGCAGGTTGCGAGGCTTGGTACCGTAACGTCCTGAATTCACGAAAGGGTGAGTTTGGGGTCGTTACAATATATGTCTTTAAATTCTGTTTTAGAAGGCGGCAATAAGATGTGTTTGATTTCCACTATGTCTGGATGACATAGGATTCGACTTATTACTACCATATATGTTTGATCCAACATATTGAAAATCCAATACAGCAAATGTTGGATCAAACATATATGGTAGTAATAAGTCGACTCCTACGTCATCCAGACATAGTGGAAATCAAACACATCTTATTGCCCCTTCTAAAAGAGAATTTAAAGACATATATGTAGTTTTCAAACTAATGGAGTCTGATTTACACCAAGTTATAAAAGCAAATGATGATTTGATCCAGAAGCATTATAAGTTCTTCATATTAGTGATCGAAAATAATTGATTTTCTACTATATATAGAGCTCTTCTCATCTTGTATTTTTTATTGACACATTACCTTGACATATTACAATGCTTTATATACAGCTTTACAGGATTTTCTAGATATTATTTGATAGAAGATTCAACCAACCTTTAGATATTTCTAAATGCTAAGATTACAAGATTCATGAACTTAAATTTATTATAATTTTACTACATATACATGAATGTAAAACAGCTTTAGTTTCCACAATTGGAAATTGGTGGTTAGCTTTTACTCAAATATAGAAGCTCAAAAACACTTGATGAATGGTTTTGATACACTGAATAAAGATTTATAAATAAAAAAAGATTTTTATTTCATTAAAATAAAGATAATGTCATTTGTTTGGTATTGCTTTTATGTCCTTGAATTTTCTTTTAAATAAAGTAGAAAAGTTGAATTTAATTTTTAGACATGCCTACATGGTCATTAAGATTTTATATTGAGAGTGCATTTACCAATATAGTTAGAAATAACTATTATATTTTAGAAGCATGTTTCAGTATATAGGAAATCAACAATGTGTAGGTTGTTGTGGGCATTGTAGCTACCGGTGCCTTCATATGAACTAACCGTCTATATATTAAAACAGGAAAGCCAATTGTAATACAAACTATCCTCTTATTAAATAATTAACGTTATATTTAAAAGAGTTCTATTTTATGTTATATGTTGTGTTTATCTTTGCATAAGGTGGATTTTCTTTGGTCATCTATATTATTTTATTGACATTGAAAATTGATAGTTTACCTTCAAATAATTATTTGGCTTTTTAAGACATAAGCTGAACATCCTCATTTCCTTCCAAATTATCCTGACACAGTGTACATATAGGTGAACAATGGTCATGCTAATTGTATTGTGATCATACCATGAGTTACACATGTTGTACATACTTCTTAAAAGAGATTGTATATGATTATAGAAATAAATTTATGTCTAATCTACATATGCATATGAAAGTCTTCATGATTTGCTTTCAAATCTACATACAAATGGAAATATCGGGTGTCGACTTAATTAGGCATCTATACATCTATAAATTTAATATTATATATTATTTAATAAATAATATTAAATAGATATATGTTTTTATTTAATTAAAACACTACATAATGGAAGGTTTAGAGTATTATTTTTGTTCATATCAATATTTGTGAAATATATAATAACACCATCAACCTAATATCTTAATAATTATATTTTAATATAGTTTTTCTTATGACCAAATGATATAAATTTTCAAAAATAAAGCAAAAGATTATATTTAAATGAATCATTTATTAGATCGTAAACCATGACACGGTATAGAGTTAGGCCCATACAAGATTAAGAGCTCGTTAAAGTTCTTATTGGGCTGCTACCAATAAGGCCTTTCTGACCAAAACCCTAATCTTTCGTATATGATCAATTTCAGAGGGTTGGCCACACACCTGCCCCTTGTATTTGATAAGTCTAGTTCTCTCACTAGAATTGTATAATATCATCATCAAATTCTTTCTATCACCTCTTAGATTACAAATTACAATAGTAGTCAGCAGTTTTGCAATAAGATCCTTTCAAGTGATATGATTTCCGATGAGTGTAAGCATTCACTTTTTGTTTAGACAAATCATGGTATAGATCTTGATATATGATATATGTAAATATCATGTGTAATCATGTTGACATAATTTAATTTCATCCTTGCACTTATTGAGGTATAAATCAATATATATATAATTTGTTTTCCTAAATTTCTTTTGGAATTAAATAATTTTTGAACAATTCTTATTATGATGCTAATAATTGAGATTTTGCTTTCAGATTTTGGATATAACATTGATCTTGATGTCCTTGAGTTGTTTTTGGATCTATATCTCAAAGACTCAAACAATGAAGAAGATGCTCCAAGTTGGCACTATAGCTTCTCTGGTTAGTCATGATTTGACATCTTTAATAATATGAATAAGAGATTTTTTTTATTCGGTAATGTGTTTTGTATAATCTATATATGGTTGTGATAATAATTGATGTTTGCACATGGTGTTTTGATAAGAAATATATATGCTACAAATTTGAAAAGAAGTATGCAGAGCTCTCTGACTGGAATAGGATCTGTGGTACAAGGGAGTACAAGTGCAATTGTGGATCTACCTTCTCTAGGTTAGGATTATACCAAAAATCTCTCTTTAATTTATAGTTTTAATTCTTACCTTCTCATTCCCTTCCCATAAATGTTATTTTATTTAATTTTGTCTTGTTTATGATTTATTGAACTCAAAGGTTTGTATTGGGTAGAGGAATTGATTTACCAGAGTCCTTCTGTAGAATTATTTTTTGTTTGTGTTTATATATAGATTAAAGATAATATAAACAATTAAATATAAAAATCCTTTTCTAATGTTCGATATACCAAATTAATTCAAGGTCTTTGCATTCTCACCTTAGAAAAACGCAGCAAACCATACAATGTGTATAGGTTTGCTCTATATCTCATGTGTTGTTTTGCTACATGTAGGGATTTACTGGTTTTATATAATGTAGTGAAATTTTTTGCATACCTTTACTATTGGTTTGTATATAAGAAAATAAATTCAATTGCTAATATATATGTTTCATATTTATATTAGTTGGCATATGCATGCATTGGTCAAGTTTGGATGAATCAAAGTGTAACTAACTCCTTTTGCAGGCGTGATAGTTTAATCAATCACCATTCAATATGCCAAGTGTTTGTGGGAGAGGTGGTTAGGCACATAACAAATGGCCCCCCAAGCAGCAGCAACATGACTGCCGGAATACATGCAAATGCCGGTAATATGCCTCTTCTAACATTTTGGGAGCCAAAACTTAATATTCCTAGATTCTCTGAATATTCGGAGATTCATGGCTTTCCTAGCAACATAGCACCGAGCAACATGTTTGATTTTGGTTTTGATGGTAGTACAAAACCAAAACCAAGCTGGAATTTGAATTTGAAAGGAGGAAGATAACAAAGACCTAATCTGGATGACTTTGGACCCAGAGGCACTAATGTTGCTAATTATATTTGCAGATGGTTAACATGTCAATTCTATGTTGGCAAATTTGGGTTTCAGGCAACACCACTAGTTAACATGTCAATTCTATGTCATTCCAAAATTTATTAATTTATGATTCAATAAATTGTATAAACGGAAAGGTTTGTAATCTTAGCAGAGAAGTCCTTTGGTGATAACCGAGTTGTGCTTCAATTAATCATGTCAGCAATGGCATCGTCGTGTTTCGGGTTGTGTCAGATGTACCTGACCTTAATTAAGATAAAACCTGTATAGCTTATATTTTATACAAGCCTATAACCCCTGCTATGCTCTCTGGTAGTTTAATAGTTAATAATTGATTATATGTGTTTAAATTAATAATTTATTTTAATATGGTGTTGGCGAGGTTAGAACCTTAGAGTTACATCAGCATTTGAGTGAAATATAAAAAATTCATTGTAACATTTCTCATCAATTTGTTTTTTTAATTAAAGGTTATAATGCATTGTGCCGAACTACAAACTAACCACCGAACTCTTACAAACTTTTACAGTTTAGCATTAATAATATAGATTAAAGCTCGAGCTATAGTTGCCTTTTCCTTATGGAAAATGTTTGGTGCACATAATTGTATACAAAACCAACAACTCCAACTTAAACCCACCACATAAATCGCCACATCATTATGTACCCTAGCATTACTCTTTACTTATTTATATATTCGGATTTTCTAGTGTGTGCCAATGGACACACACTAACAACAACTTTTTAGTTAGTTGGTGGATTTTGATTGGCTCCCATCCCATTAATAATAATGGCCCCTTCATGTACAAAAATCCCCACCAATCAAAACCCCCCACCTATACAAAAAATATTTGTTAGTGTGTACCCATGGGCACACACTACATGATGGGTCCGGTTCAAAATTTAATATGGAAAGTAGCTTCATGTTACCTGCCAGCGAGCTCTAGCCCTTTTTCTTCAAAATAATTTAGTTTTGTTTTACAAACTGTGGGTCCGAGTTTTAATAGACTACTTCGGTCTATATTTTCATTTTGTCATTAATTCATTGATCAAATTCCACCTTTAAGATGTATATCTAATTTGGTCATAGAGCACAAGCATCTAGTTGGTTTTGATGAAAATTTTGACATATATCTATGGAATGCTCTTAAATCTATAAAGATCTTCTAACTTCACATCTTTCCATATTTACCTCAAAACCTGTTCAACTTTTTTTAGTTTGTCACTACAAAAAAAAATGACAAAACCGACCGCCAAAAACGGTCAGTTACGTCAGAAAATGGTCGGTTTGTTTGTATATATATATTGAAGGTATTTTTGGATATAGTTGTTGATAAATAACATGGTTTGTAGCCGATGAACTATTACATAAAATAAGTTAGTTCATTACCATACGTTTGTGTATTTTGTATGAACTAGTGCCATTTTTTGTAATTATGAAACAGAATTTACTCATGTATATCACAATAGATGTTTTATTTTATATATGTAAAGATTGAGCTCTGCATTGACACTCTTGATTAAGACAATAAAACATGTTATTATTATTTTAATTCATTTATTTATATTCATATTATTGAATAATATTCATATATGGGATTTTTATGTTATTCAATCAGATTTATGTCCTTATCTCCTTCATCTGCTATGAATAACTTTGCAATACTTCTTTGGTTTGCTTGCTTACTATGAGTTTAAAGGTTGGCTAAAATTGATACTGAAGTGAAATTTTTAAAAAAAAATTGATCGAGTCTAATCATATCTAATATATAATATTAAAAGACAAATATTTGTATTTAACCGTAACATCACATAATGAAAGGTTTACAGTGTTATTTTTTATTTAGACCGACTATTGTAAAATATATAGTATCATCATAAAGCTAATATCATGATGATTATATTATAAATACAATCTATTATAACCAGATAATATAAATATTCAAAAAAACCAAAATGTTATATCTAATATAAATCACTTAATAAATCTGAAAAGCTGTGAGTATGATACATGAAATGGTATAGAGTAAGCCCATGTACAATTTTAAGAGCTTGGGTTGAGCATGGGCAACCCATTAAGGCCTGTTTTTGTTTTGGACCATAACACTAATTACTTATATATAATTTTGGGCTACCCACTAAGCCTCCATAACCCTAGTTTCTTATATAAATTCCTAGTTGTTTGAGAGTTAGCCGCACACCCACCTCTGTATTTTATAAGTCTAGTTCTCTCATCCTATATTCATTAGAGTGTATAATATCATCAGTATATTTTTTTCATCACCTCTTTGATTACAAATTACAATTATAGTCAAAAATTTTGTAATAAGACGTTCTCCAGTGATATGATTTCTCATCAGTTGTGAGTATTTCACTTGTTCATTAGATGATCTTTCATGTACATGGAAAAGATCTCATATATTTGTTAATATAATCTCTATAGACATAATTCAATTTCATCCTTCTACTATTTGGGATATAAATTAATATATTTGCAATTTATTTTCCTAAATTTTTTGTGGAAATGTATATCTTTTGAACAATTCTTATTATGATGCTAATATGTAAGATTTTGCTTTGAGATTTTGGTTACACAAGTATTGATCTTGGTGCCCATCAGTTGTTTATGGATCTAAATCTCAAGCAAAGAAGAAGAAGATGCTCCAAGTTTACATCTTCTTTAAGTGAATGTTTCACATCTTTAAGAATATTTAATGCTTGTTTTGGGTGCATGATATTAAATTATTTTAATATGATTTATTTTTTTAAAAAATAATACGAATAGTAATTTGAAATAAAAATATATTTTTGTTAATTAAGGTTCTCCAAAATATAGTTGGTACAAGTTAGTATATTTTTAAGAAACCTAAGTGTTAGTTATAGATTTATTGGTTTTCTTTACTATACTACAATAAATGAATAAAAAAATTTTGAAATTTGTAATTGTGTTTTGAATAAAATAACGTTGTAATAATCATTGAAGTTTGCAATATTTCTATAAAATTAATTTTTTTTATATATAATTTTCTCTAACAGTGTCATTGATTTTCTTTTAGGAAATTAAACAAATTGCCTCACATTTTACATCTCCCGTCATTTTGTAAAAGCTATTATGTTTGGTTGATTATGCCATCAATATTTATTCCTAACTATAGTGATAAATGCATTCTCAAAATAGACACCTATTCTAGCAAAATGATCATACAGGCATGTTCTAAAAATTAATTATATCAACTTTTCTACTTTATTTAAAGAAAATTCAATGACATAAAATCAATACCCACATATTATCATTGTAAAATCATTTTCCCATTGAGGCCAAATTGTTTATAATAATGGATGCTAAGTTATCAATGATTCTATAAATTATGAGAAGCTCTTTTAGACAATATGTGGGTATTTCTTTTATGTCCTTGAATTTTCTTTTAAATAAAGTAGAAAAGTTGAATTTAATTTTTAGACATGCCTACAAGGTTATTAAGATTTTATTTTGAGAGTGCATTTACCAATATAGTTAGAAATGACTATTATATTTTAGAAGTATGTTTCAGTATATAGTGAAATCAACAATGTGTAGGTTGTTGTGGGCGGATTGTAGTGGGCGCTGTAGCTACCTGTGCCTTCAAATGAACTAACGGTCGGTATATTAAAATAGAAAACCAATTATAATACAACCTATCCTCTTATTAAATAATTAACGTTATATTTAAAAGAGTTCTATTTTATGTTATATGTTGTGTTTATCTTTGCATAAGGTGGATTTTCTTTGGTCATGTCTATTATTTTATTGACATTGAAAATTGATAGTTTATTGTATAAGGTGGATTTTCTTTGGTCATGTATATTATTTTATTGACATTGAAAATTGATAGTTTACCTTCAAATAATAATTTGGCTTTTTAGGACATAAGCTGAACATCCTCATTTCCTTCCAAATTATCCTGACACAGTGTACGTCTAGGTGAACAATGGTCATGCTAGTTGTAATGTGATCATACCATGAGTTACACATGTTGTACATACTTCTCAAAAGAGATTGTATATGATTATAGAAATAAATTTATGTCTAATCTACATATGCATATGGAAAGTCTTCATGATTTGCTTTCAAATCTACATACAAATGGAAATACGGGGTGTCGACTTAATTAGGCATCTATACATCTTTCCATCATATATAGGTGGTGCTTGTTTACCGCTTAAAACCCCAGCTTCTGGATTTATAAGGATTTATAAGTTAAAAGCACATATTCATACAGATTGTAAGAAGTTATTTATGCATATTTTTTAGCATTTTCTTCTTTTTAGCTTTCCACCATTCCTTTTTCTCTCATTCATACCATAAAGACCATAGCCCAAGTGCAAGGAAGGTTTTCACAACATACTCATCTCATATAATTTTTGAGTGTAGCACCAGTGTATCGAGAAAGCATGATGATAGTTTCTTCGTTACAGAAAAAACTCCTATATGAATATTTTTCATCAATATATATGAACAGAAGAAATTTAAATAAAATAATAATAACATGTTATATTGGGTTGACAAACCGTGTCAACTGGATCACTTGAGAATTAGATCAATAATAAAAGAAAAACATTATATTATACAAAAATAAATTATGTTTTCACATTAATAGTTAATTATTAAACTAAAGCTTTTGGGCTCCCGTGGTTAATATTAAGCTGATAATATAGAGACTTTTTAATAGTTGTTTTAATGTAATGACTCTTGACCTTGTGGTGTCCTAATTACTATCACTCCCAATATAACTATGGGATCGAGTATTTTGTTTTTAAAACAAAAAACCACAAGCTTTTGATATTGAGTTTTGTCCGAGTAGTAGCTAAACTCTCCATTGCATTCTTCTTCTTGTTTACTTAATTATTGATTTATTAAAGTAGTTCCGACTTACGCCATTTATAAAAGTACATGGAAGGAATTACGGCATTCACGGAGGTACATAACTAGTATTGAACAACATTATAATACATAGTAGTTTAATGACAAAAACCGCTTTTATCACCTATAACTATATTAAAAAACACCTCCAATATAAAATACTGAGAGAAATTTGTGTGTCACCACACTATTTATACTCAAAGAAACTTGTGTGCAGACCCCTAGCGCTTGGGTTGTTAGAAAGAATGCTTGCATTTGAACCAAAAGATAGACCTTTAACTGAAGAGGTAAAATAAACCTTATTTTTGGAATCTGTCTATTTACCAGTAGTGTTCGGTAGGTTAATACAATTGGTGTTTTTATCTGTGGAGGCTCTTTCATATCCATATTTCAATAACTTAGCTTGTAACGTCAAAGAGAAAACCTTGTGCACAGCCAGTTCCAAAGTTGGAATTTGAATGTGAAAGGAGGAAGATAACAAAGACCTAATCTTGACGCAGACTTTGGCGAGACAATGAAGGAGGAGGGATATGGGGAGCAGCTACCGATGGTAATATGGTTTTAACAAACATAGCGAATACTACAAACATATCTAAAACAACACGGACATGGGTGGCATACTGGACGCTAATACTGGGGATATTGTTAGCATGGTTTGTAGCCAAATTATATAAAATAAGTTAGTTCATTACTATATGTTTGTGTATGAAATAGCGTGATTTTTTTTAATTATATAAGTGTGAAAACACAATTTACTTATCACAATAGATGTTTTCTTTTACTTGTATAGATTGAATTTTGTAGCTATCTAATTGACACTCTTGGTTAAGACAATAAAACATGTAAGTATCTAAATTTTGAAAGGTGGAGATGGGATTTGTAAGTCTAAAATGTCTAGGTATAAATTCATGCACCAGAATTCTGAAAAAAAATGTTAGGTCCGGAAGTGATTGTAGAAGGGGGGGTTGAATACAATCGCCACAAAATAATCGCGGAATAAATCTGATTGGAAAATAAGTTTTTTAATCAGATTTTAATTAATTAATATAACAATGTTTGAAGTCGTTATATAATTAAATTGGTTCAGTTTTAATGTCCACTAATGTTCGTAGAATAAATTCGACATGGTATATTCTAGATTAGTGATTAAAACAACCGGTAACAAAGCACAGTAAAACTGTGGATGTAACAATAGCAAGTTTTAGCAAAACTTGAAAGCTTTTACAAGTGCTTGTGTTTTTCAAAGTGAATGAACACTTAGAAATGAAGAATGGTGGCCATATTTATAGGCAAAACCATTTGAACTACTAAGACAACTAAGGCTTAGACAATTAAAGAAAGACATGACAAAGTATGGCAAGCTAGGACAAACTAGTAGCTTTGTCATGACAAATCAAGACAAGGTAAGACAACTAAAAGCAAAGCATGACAACTTTAGTACTTGTCATGATAAAGTAAAGAAGGGAAAGACAAAAGAAAGCAAGGTAAGACAAAGAGAAACAAGGCATGGCATGTCTTTGCTCCATTTGATGGGAGCATTTAGAAAGACAAGGCTTGTCTTTGTCATGGAGTAGTCTTGGCTTGCTTTTCCAAAGTACATGTGCTTTGTCTTGGCATGTGATGAGAAATAAGGTAGGACAAAGCATTTAAATGTCTTGGAGTGTCTTTAAAGGAGCTAGACAAAGCAATTGTTTGTCTAACTAATATTGTAGTGCTTTAAAGTGATTTGTTTACTAAATAATAAATAAAAAATAATCCACTTAATTAAACTAGTTGAATATATTCATTAGATAAATTAATTCGAGAGTGAATTAATTTACTGAATAAAATATACAACTAATATAATTATATTAGAAGTGAATATATATAATCTATTTAATATTTAATTACTTTCCTTCTTTAGCAGAGCTTCTGTCTTCTTTGAAACTTTAATAACTTCGTCTTGAATTGTCAGTCGATTGAACTACCACCTTTGTTTGACGTAGAATATTTAATCCGAGTAGCTGACACACAAATGTACTGTCTGGTTCATCTGTATCTAGCTGAATAAAATATTCTTCGTCATTTAAAACAATTAAGCTGTGGCTTGTTCGTCGAGTCTTCGTCTTGTAAGTTCATCTTCATAAATTGGAATCATCTGAATAAATAAAGTATAGAAACTTTATACCTTCTGAATTCCTGGACGTGCCACAAAAGATTATTTGTGCACTGAGGCTTGAACATATTAATGAACTTCTTTCAGTGGTGTACAGCAGCATCCTGGAATTCTTCTGACATAAAATTCCGATAAATCATTTGACGTTCTTCGTAGGGATTCCGGTGACTTGCTATTTACTGAGCTTTCTTATCTGAATTGAGTTGTACCTCTTTAAATACAAATAGGCTAAACATATGCCTTTCAATCTCCCCCTATTTGTTTGTTAACATAACATGCAAATTTCCTAGAGGATAACTCAACTAACAGATAAGACAAGGGATTAAACATACAAATGTAAATAGCAAAAGTTTCTGGTATTAAATTAAACATGAACCAGAATAATTATAGATTACAAAAGGATGTTCTATGAACATATCTTACAAATATCCTAGTCAATCTATTTCACTCAGAGCGAGTGAATTCTCCTTCTTCTATATCTGACACATGAATAATAGGAGTAGACGGCTCATTCTGAGTAGGCTCTTCAGATATGGTAGATTCACCACGCTTCTTTCGTTCTCGAGCCAAGGACAGCTGGTACTGAACTTCTGTATCCACAGGGTCTTCGATAAAGTCTGATGGCTGAGTTGGGTTGATATACTTCATCTTTCTGAAGTAGTGATGTACCTTTCTCTTTGTGCAGTAAGCCACAATCTCAGCATCAGCATCGGCTTTGGCTTTCGAAGCGAAGCCCTTGGTACGCAGAATAGTCGATACAAGAACAATCTGATTAACGTCATATTTGAGAAGACGTTGATAATCCAAGTAGAAGGTTCCAAACTTGCTCTCGTGAATGAATTTTACACAGTATGGATTTCTGACGACTTGTGGACTATTATGAACAGCATGTTCCATAAGTCGGTCACGAAGGAGTTCATTCAGATTTGAGCTGCGTCGAATCTTGTTACGAATCACCCAGATTTCAGTAAGAGATAATAACTTGAATAAACCAATTGAAACCCTGAATGTTCCGTTCCTCTGAGTAGAAATGATGATCTCCCAAAGATCGAGGAGATTCTTGACACCGATAGTTATATAATCTAACTCAAGAGCAAGAGCACGCATAAACATATCCTCATTAGGATTAGCCTCTCTGAGGTCATAGATGAAAGATTTGAACTTACCATCCTCGAAAGGTTCCCTTTGAGGTCCAGAGAAGATCTGCCTTGCAATATCCCAGCTTTCACCAACTTTCCTGGAAATATCTTCTCTTTTCTCCTTGCACTTAGCATCCCAAAGTCTCTGTTTCTCCACCTTTATCAACTCATCAGTAATCTTCTTTTCATCCACCAGTCTTTGCAATTCACGAAGCTTTGCCTTGCTAGCTTCATGTTCAGCTTTAAATTTTCTGACCCTTTCCAAGTGCTCAGGGTCAACAGACACATCTTCGGTGAATAAAAAGCTTTCCTCAAAATGACCTTCTTCTTCAGCTTGAAAGTAGGCAGCATCAAATGCATCATCATCAGCAACATCTTCAGGAATGTTATCATAATCTTGATTAGAGAAGATGTCATCAGATGCAGGCATTTTGCCTTTAGACTTGTCATGTTTAGCTGCTTCAGAAGAGTCCTTTGAACTTTCTTTCCCTTTGCTTGCTCCACCCTTATCCTCCTGATCTTTGTCCTTATCCTTCTCCCCCTTAGTTGAGGGATCCTCTGGAGTTGACTGAGCTGTAGACTGAGGAATCTTCAAAAAATCAACAACCTGGGCCAATGTTTGCTCCACGCTATGAAGTTTTGACATACAAAGCTCATGATTCTTGTCAATCCGAGAGTAAATACCCTTGACACGTTCGTCCATTTTCCTTTGTAGA
Source organism: Daucus carota subsp. sativus (assembly GCF_001625215.2). Classification (NCBI taxonomy): domain Eukaryota; kingdom Viridiplantae; phylum Streptophyta; class Magnoliopsida; order Apiales; family Apiaceae; genus Daucus; species Daucus carota. Next base: position 538,477 of record NC_030382.2, on the reverse strand, counting down.
GAAGTGTAGGAAGTATCAGCAACTTGCTTCTGTAGAGTGACTAGCTCTCCACTCTTCAACTTAGCATTTTCAGCAAGAAGTCTTTCACATTCAGCTCTCAGGGCAGCCATTTGTTCCTGTAACAGATCCGTGTTGGTGTGTGCACTCACCTCACGAACACTCGAAGAATGATCTCTATTCTCACGTGCATGCTCATGTTTATCACACCGTCACCAGTACCTGTATAAACTACCAAAGTTCCCTGAGATGGAACCATAGGTAGTGAAGGAACAAATTGTCCTTCGGATGCCTGTGAAGGCAGATTTACTTGCAAGCTGCCAAGTAGTCCCTGATCAATAAAGAAAGAGTGATCAGAAAAGTTTTCATTAAACATGTTTTGAAAATCTGTGCACTCATTAAGTGTAGTAACAAAAGGATCAGGTTGAGTGTTTACTAGCGTGAGTGCTAGTGATGTGCTTGACTCTTTACAGGGTACCGCGGTAGGACGGCAAATTTCAATAAACGCATCCTGTTGAAAGAATGAATCTAGAGACTGTATATTTACCATTTCAGTATCCAAATCCTTTTGGGAGGAAATGGATGCGGCTGCAGTTGTCTCAGGTTCATCCACCCTTAGCTTCTTATGAGACAGAGCTGCGGGTTCACGAATCATAGCACTCCCACTCCGTTTCCGGGCTACCTTCTTAACAACAGGTGTAGTAGTGTTGGTAGAAGTGTTTGACGAAGAACCAGAGGTTGAAAAGAATTCATCAGCTGGGTTATGAACCTGGGTGTTTTCAGGTTCAATGCTGGCAGTCTGACACACAAAACCAATTTCACAATCATAATCTGATACATCAACAGTAAAATTAGATGAAAAGTTAGAAGTACCTCAGCTACCTGTAAGTCGTCACGAAAGTTCTGTAGCTCAATGTCGATGTCAGAATCAGCTGGCAGTGGCTGAGAGGTTGATTGTGTTTGGGGGAAGTATTGTGTTTGGACATTTGAGGGTGTAGGTTCAGATTGTGATGGAAGGATAGATGATTGTTGTACAGGGAAGAAGTTGTGTTGAGGTGGTTCTGTTTCAGGTGGTGGTGAAGGGTGATGTAGAGGTGATTGGTGAGGAGATTGGTATGGAGAGTAGTGTGAGGATTGGCTAGAGGATTGGTAGTCTTGGATGAGAAGAAGTGGTGGAATGTGATGTTGTTGTTGCATCTCTTGTGGTTCTGGTTGTTGTTGAGGTTGTTCTTGTTGAGGTTGAAATGGTGGAAGTGGTTCTCCTGGTTGAAGTTGTTGCAGTGGTTGAGGAGGTGGTGCCACTTGTAGCTGATATGGCTGTAACTGTACATTGAACTGTTCCAGCATGAAAGGAGTGACAGTGAGAGGAACCCGATTATGTTTCTTTGCTGCAGTAAGTCTGGTCATCAGCTTAGTACAAGACTTAGATGTAGGAGCCACTGGTGAGTTCATGTAGAAGATCTTGTCTTCTTGAGACATCTTGTCATTCAAAAACAACATAAAGAACCTTGGATAGAAGCAGTCAACTTTGGCATTGTTTTGCACATTCCGATTCATTACGGGACCAAGCTTGTTGATAATAACCTTCATAAGAATCTCCCCAAAATTGATAGGACGATTATGAGCACAACAGAATCCAAAGACCTGTAGAAGGGAAGATATATTACCAAAATTTCTCCGGTCAGTGGGAGCAAATACTTTCGCAAAAGTATCAAAGTACACATCCCACTCAGCTCTTAGGTTGCCCTTAGACATTTTTGACAGCTGGATTTCCCCTTGGTAGTGGATTGTCTGAAAGAAGTGAATCAACTCATGGTCAGACGGAACCTCAGCAAAATTATTCCTCGGGAATCCAAGTATTCTGTTCACATCATCCGTAGTAATTGTGATTCGCTTGCCTCCTCTAATTTCACCAATGATCTTGTAATTGTCCAAAGTAGTTGAATTAACTGCAGTGGAATAAAAGTCGTAGAGAGGTTGGATTTGAATGTCTGCAGAGGCAGTAATGGCCGTGCTGGCTAAACACTGTTCATTCAGAAAACGAATCCATGGTCTGAAGCGAAGCGAGCAAGAATCGGGATCCAAGTATCCATAATAGTTAGTCTCCATAATTTTGAATTGACCATTCATTTTTATAATTAAAAATTGAATTAAGCGAGAATTTTTCAAATAAAAAGATAATTCTCAAATATCTCGCAAATTTCAATTAATAATTAACGGACAATTAATTAATTAATTTATAATTTGAATTAATAGAATAAACTCGAATTAAAACTTAATTAATTAGTGAATGGTCCAAAATCAACTTAGTCCGATAATCACCCAACCAAACGTGGCCTTAAGATTAAAACCAAATAACTCCAAATTATCTCCAACAAACGGTTAAGCCAAACGCGGTCTTAATCATAATAACCCAACAGTTCAAAACTTCACAAACGCTGCCTAATCAAAAACCAAATAACATCAAAAACCAGCACCCCAAACGCAGCCTTAACACCTTCAATCAAAGATTAAACTCCAGGAACCCTAATTATACTAAATCAGCAGCAGACCAGACGGATTAAACAACAGCAAATCGGCTGAAAATCAGTCCCCAAACGTTGTTAAGCATACAAAACACTGATTAAAACAAAAAGCCCCAAATCAAGAACTAAAGAATCCTAACTCAGTAACCCCTAATCACAACCAACAGTTCGATTTCGACACTCAAATCACAGCAGATCAAACCCAGAAAACGGCGAGCAGACTCAATGCAAAAACACCCAAAAACGAAGCGCAAAACTCGAAGAACCCAGCAGCATAACTCGAGTATCAGACTCGATCAAAACCAGTTAAGCAAGCACGAGATTTCGCGAGAAACGGACAGAGTCTCGACACTAATGGCGCTATTATCACCAAACCCAGCAAGCATAAAGCTTGAAATCGAAGAACCCAGCAAGTTTTATGGGAGAAACTTGAAAACCAGAGGGATTGCGTGTGTATAGGTTGTGCGGAAATGATGAAGATGAAGGTGTATTAGCAGGACAATCGGGGAATATGTCTTGAGAGGGAGGAAGAAGGGTTTTTGATATGGGTAAGACAAAAGAGTGATTGTCTTGGGGTTTTCAGGATTTGAACCGGGCAAGACAATAGTTGTACTTGTCGTCCCGAACTAACGAAGGGGACGAGTAGTAAACCGCTGGGAAAGACAATTATCGAGTTTGTCTTGAAGAGTATAAAGCGTGCGGTGTACGAGTCAAGATTGTCAAGACAATTTTTGAAATTGTCTTGGCAGAGTAATAATACGGCTGGCAGAGTTTTAACAATATATATTTGACTTGCCAAAGGCTGACACGGGGTGTGCGTACAAGTACAGCCGATTAAAACGAAATTATATATATAAGAATAAAATAGAATTTTTTTATTTGATTTAAAGATAAAATGTTTTAATAAATAAAAACAGTAATATATATATTACATAAATATTTTGTAAATTCCAACTTTAATTAAATATAAATATTTATGAACTTAACTCTAATTCAATAAAATGAATTAAGTTAAATTCTAATATTTATGCTTAATTAATTTTGAAGAATACAAAATAAATACAAATAATTATCTAGATGCTTAGAAAAAATAATACAGGGGAGTACGCAAGCATTTAGAAAATTAAGGACTAATATACAAACATGCATAATTACACAAAATATTATCAGATAATTTACAAGTTATCATATAAAATCTAATAACACAAATATAATTACACAGATAATTAAAAAAAAACATATAAAGCATATGAAAAATATATACAGTGAGAACTATGTCATATTTAACATTCCTAGCTCACAAACCAACTTAGAGAAAGTGGATTCATCAAGTGGTTTAGTGAAGATGTCAGCAATTTGCTCAGTCGTGGGTACAAAATGTAACACCACTGTACCATTCATGACATGTTCTCGAATAAAATGATACCTGATATTAATGTGCTTAGTCCTTGAATGTTGAACTGGATTGTTGGAAATGGCTATGGCACTTGTATTGTCACAAAATATAGGAATTTTGTTTACTACAATACCATAATCATTTAATTGATTCCTGATCCAGAGTATCTGAGCACAGCATCTACAAGCAGCTATATACTCAGCTTCAGCAGTAGAAGTAGACACAGAGTGCTGCTTCTTGCTGTACCAGGAAACCAACCGTCTACCTAGAAACTGACAGCTTCCAGACGTACTCTTCCTATCAATCCTGCATCCTGCATAATCAGAATCTGTATAGCCGGTTAAGTCAAAACCAGTATTCTTAGGGTACCAAATACCTAAGCCAGGTGTACCCTTAAGATATCTAAAGATTCTTTTGACGGCTATAAGATGTGATTCCTTAGGATCAGCTTGGAACCTAGCACACAAACATGTTGCAAACATAATATCTGGCCTACTAGCAGTGAGATAGAGTAATGAGCCAATCATACCTCGATAGCTTGAGATATCAACTTTCTTACCAGATTCATCCTGGTCAAGCTTTGTGGCAGTGGCCATGGGTGTCTTTGCCGGTGAAGAGTCTTCTAGATTGTACTTTCGTAGAAGATCTCTAACATACTTAGATTGACAAATAAAAATACCATCTTCCTTTTGGCTTACTTGAAGACCAAGGAAGTAGGACAGCTCACCCATCATACTCATCTCATAATTACTCTGCATTAACTTAGCAAATCTCTTGCACAAGTCATCGTTAGTAGAACCAAATATAATATCATCAACATATATTTGAACAAATATCATATTATTATCATGCAATTTGTAAAAGAGAGTTTTGTCTATGACACCTCTAGTGAAATTACTTTCAATTAAAAACTCAGAGAGAGTGTCATACCAGGTCCTTGGTGACTGCTTGAGGCCATAGACAGCTTTGAATAAGAAGTAAACAAAGTCAGCAAATTCTGGATTTTCAAAGCCAGGAGGCTGTTCAAGATATACTTCTTCTTCAAGCTTTCCATTTAGAAATGCACTTTTCACATCCATTTGATAAACCTTGAAGTTGGAGTGTGCAGCAAATGCAAGAAATATTCTGATGGCTTCAAGACGAGCAGCTGGAGCATAGGTTTCATCGTAATCAATTCCTTCTTCTTGGGAATAACCTTTTGCAACCAATCTGGCTTTGTTTCTCACAACAATGCCATCACCATCTAACTTGTTCCGGTAGACCCATCTAGTTCCAATTATAGACTTACCCTTAGGCCTTGGAACCAGGGCCCAGACTTCTTGTCTCTCAAATTGATTGAGTTCTTCTTGCATGGCAAGAACCCAATCAGGATCAGCAAGTGCTTCATCTATTTTCTTTGGTTCTAATTGAGATAGAAAACCAGAAAATAAACATTCGTTAGACGTAGCACTTCTAGTCTTTACACCAACATCAGGATCACCAATAATTAAATTAAAAGGATGATCTCTACTCCAGATCCTTTCCCTTGGAAGATGTGATCTTGATGATTCAACAGTATTGTCATTATGATGAAATGTGTGACTAGTTGATCCATCAGCTCCCCCTGAGTTGCTGCCAGGATGACTTGATGATCCACCACTAGCATTAGTGGAATCTCCAGTGTTTCCACCATTTCCTTCACCATTGCCTGGATCATCACCATCATTGTTGTCATCTCCTGTTGCAACCTCAGGTGGCAAATCATCATCTGAATCTGAATCTGGATAGTTGTCAAATTTCAGAGACTCAGATGAATCAGCAGATTGTAGACTTGGTAGTTTAGTGTCATCAAATGTTACATTGACACTAACTTTCACTGACAGAGTGTCAATCACAAAAACTTTATAAGCTGTATTGGTGTAACCAACAAAGATGGCCTCATATGCCTTTGGTTCAAACTTGTTCAAATGCTCTTCTCCATCCTTGAGAACATAGCATTTAGCTCCAAAGACATGAAGATGTTTGACAGGTGGTTTCTTGTTGTTAAACAGCTGAAATGGAGTTTTCATGTGATCCTTATTGATCAAAGTTCGATTCTGGGTGTAACAGGCAGTGCTCACAGCTTCAGCCCAAAAGTACAAAGGAAGCTTTGCTTCAGCAATCATTGTCCTTGCAGCTTCAATCAATGTACGATTCTTTCTTTCAACGACTCCATTCTGTAGAGGAGTCCTTGGTGCTGAGTACTGTCTGTTAATTCCTTTCTCAGAGTAATAGTTGACTAAAGTTTGATTCTTGAACTCCGTACCATTATCTGACCTTATAGCTTTTACAGGAACACCCTTTTCTAATTCGACTTTCTTGATATGATCAATTACTGTCAGGGGAGTTTCATCCTTAGAAGATAGGAAGTAAACCCAAGTAAATTTTGAGAAGTCATCCACAATAACCAAAGCATATCTTCCTCCATCAATTGACATAACATTCACTGGGCCAAACAAATCCATATGCAATAGCTGCAATGGATCAGTGATGCTATTGATGGTCTTGCTTTTGTGAGATGCTCTCTTTGCTTTTCCTTTCTGACAAGCTTCACAGAGATCATCAGTTGTAAATTCCAGGGAAGGCAATCCTCTCACTAGATCTCTCTTGACCAGAGAGTTCATAGTTTTAAAGTTGAGATGTGAGAGCTTCTTATGCCATAACCAACTATCTTCAGTGGATGCCTTTGCATAAAAACACTGTATTGCATTTCCTGGTCCGGAAGATAAGTTAGCTACGTAGATATCACCTTTCCTTATGCCAAATAGTGAAGGACGTTCATTCTTGATATGTTTGATTGTACATGTCTCCTTTTCAAAATGAACAGAGTATCCCTTGTCACAAAACTGACTGATACTGAGGAGATTATGTTCAAGTCCTTCAACTATAGCAATCTCTTCTATGATGATCTTTCCAACTTTATACTTGCCATATCCTACAGTTCGACCTTTGCTATTGTCAGCAAAAGTAACTGAAGGGCCAGTTGCCTCTCTTACTTTTGTCAGCAGGGAATTCATGCCAGTCATGTGCCTTGACGCTCCACTGTCAAGCACCCAAACAACTCGTACAATTCCTCTGGCACCCTGCACAAGACAACTGATTAAACAGTCTTTTGGACCCACACTTGATTGGGTCCAGCATACTTAAAGAATTGATTTCTATCTGGTAAGACAACAGAGCCTTTTGGACTGACATTCGATTCTGACTTGACTGAACTTACTTCCTTAACAATAGCCTTGTAAACTTTCGTTTTAAGCTTTGGAACATAAGTCTCCTTCCTAACACGAGGAGGACTAGCAGTCTTTGCCCTAGCATGCTTGCAGTTTGTGTGTTGTCTTGGGGATGTGTTTTCATTTTTAGCATGCAAATTTCTAAAATAAGCAGACATAGTATTGAAAGCACAAAGCATACAGTTATCAACACCACAATATTTATGACATGCATCAAAAACATGGGCAACAGGAAGATCATTCATAACAGTAGGAACATCAATAGATTCTACTCTAACTTTGTTGACAGATTTAAAGTTCTCAGTAGAATGACATCTATTGTCTATGTTCTTACTATTCACAAAATTATTAGGCTTGTTGAATTTTGTTCTTTCTGAGTTGACACCTAAACCAGCATTAGGCAACCTAACATTGCCTTTCACTTTTATTGGTTTCAGTGATGTCAGGATCTCATCTCTCTTCTCATTACTCTCTTTCAGTTTAAGGTCTTCCTGTTTGAGTTCATAGTTAATGACAATAGGTGTCTCTAACAGGGGTTCAGCTTCTGAGGATTTAAAAAGTGGTTGCGGGGAATCTTTCAAAACAAAAGGTATCCCTCTTTCCTCAGCACTCTTCTTAAAGGGAGTAATGTTACTAGCCTTACCTACAGATTTGTTATAGTCATAACCTATTCCAACATTTCTGTTAATCTCCTGTTGGTCATTTATCTTTTTGACTAAAGTGGAGGCATCCTTAAAGGCTTTACACCTAATTCTTTCTTCTTCTACCTGAAGTTTTAAAGCAGTTTCACTCTTTTCTAAAACTCTGACTTTAGCAAATTGATATTCTAAATCCATAGTCAGTTTTTCAATTTCAGGCTTTAATACTTTCATCTCATTCATTTTATAATCATGAATTTCTAAGACTAAAGCATTATTCTTAAGAATGGCAGCTTTCAACTTTTTAATAGCATCATCTCTATCTAATCCCAATTGCATAAAAAGTTTAGGGCATGTAGGATCTACCATAGAGCTTCCAGCATGAGGAGGTGAAGATGATGCAGATCTAGCCATGAAAGCAACATTTCCAAGCTGCTCCTCTTCATCACTATCCGTATCATCCCAGCTTTTCCCTTCTGCTAGATATGATTTGTTCTTGAAGCTTTGACTTCCAGAAGTACCCTGATGCTTTTTCACTAAGGCATCATACTTCTGCTTCAGCTCATCATAGGAATCTTTTCTCTTTCCTTGAACTTTGGGTTGCTTGCACTCAGTTGCAAAGTGTCCAGGTTCACCACAGTTGAAACATTTAAATTTACTTCGATCAACCATTCCAGTCTTGTATCCTCCTTTGTTGGAAGAAGATGAAGAACCTCCCTTTTGAAACTTATTAGCAAAGGGTTTGTATTTGTAAGAAGGGTTCTTCCTGAATCTCATGTTTCCAAACTTCTTGGCAAACAGTGATAGAGATTGATCTTCTAATTGTTCCAACTCTTCCATTGTGTAAAACTCATCATCACCACTAGAAGAAATAGTCTGACCCATCTCAGGCACAACAAATTCCTGAATGGTTTTAGAAGGGACAACAACATCCTTTTTTTCTTCCAGTTGAGGTGTTTCAACAATTAAAGCTCTCGAGTTCCCAAGTGTTTTACCCCAGCCATATCTCTGCTTAGTCTGAACTTGTTCAAGTTCGTATGTTTTTAAAACCCCGTAGAGTCTCTCCAGAGATATCTCATGCAGATCTCTGCTTTCTCTGATTGCAGTGATTCTGTGTTCCAGATGTTCAGGAAGTGTTAAGAGAAACTTAAGATTCATTTCTTTGTTGTCATAATATTTCCCGTTCAGATTTAGATTATTAATCAAGTTATTAAATCTGATAAACACTTCTGAAATCCCTTCTCCGGGATTGGAACCAAACTGTTCATACTGAGCCATCAGTATTTCTTTCTTGTTTTCCCTAACCTCTTCTGAGCCTTCGTTGATGATCTCTAGTGTATCCCAGATTTGCTTTGCATTTGTACAGTTCACAACAGCATTGTACATGACAGGGTCTAGAGATTCAACCAAGATTAGTTGAAGAGCATCATCTAAATTCATTAGCTCATTTTCTTCATCAGTATACTCAGAGAGTTCTTTTGGAACAGTTTTATGAGGAATTACCACACCATCTACTTCGTGTGATAATATGACATTCGTTGGAGTAGTAACACCCTTGTTCAATATCCCAATATATTTTCTATTGGCAGTTCGAAGGAATAATAACATGTGTCTCTTCCATAAGCCAAAGTGTTCTTTACTGAACGGTGGGATTTTAATGCTACAAATTTTTTGTGTACTCATTTTGAAGATTTGAAAGTGTATAGTGTTTGGATGAGATATAGAAATTGAAAGAAAAATAATATAATATTAAAATTAATTTTTGGAATAAAATTAATTCGAATAAAATATTATTTGGACGTTTCAGAGTGTGTATAGGATCTAACACGGTATATTCGTATTAACCGCTCTGATGCCAATTGTTAGGTCCGGAAGCGATTGTAGAAGAGGGGGTTGAATACAATCGCCACAAAATAATCGCGGAATATATTTGATTGGAATATAATTTTTTAATCAGATTTTAATTAATTAATATAACAATGTTTGAAGTCGTTATATAATTAAATTGGTTCAGTTTTAATGTCCACTAATGTTCGTAGAATAAATTCGACATGGTATATTCTAGATTAGTGATTAAAACAACCGATAACAAAGCACAGTAAAACTGTGGATGTAACAATAGCAAGTTTTAGCAAAACTTGAAAGCTTTTACAAGTGCTTGTGTTTTTCAAAGTGAATGAACACTTAGAAATGAAGAATGGTGGCCATATTTATAGGCAAAACCATTTGAACTACTAAGACAACTAAGGCTTAGACAATTAAAGAAAGACATGACAAAGTATGGCAAGCTAGGACAAACTAGTAGTTTTGTCATGACAAATCAAGACAAGGTAAGACAACTAAAAGCAAAGCATGACAACTTTAGTACTTGTCATGATAAAGTAAAGAAGGGAAAGACAAAAGAAAGCAAGGTAAGACAAAGAGAAACAAGGCATGGCATGTCTTTGCTCCATTTGATGGGAGCATTTAGAAAGACAAGGCTTGTCTTTGTCATGGAGTAGTCTTGGCTTGCTTTTCCAAAGTACATGTGCTTTGTCTTGGCATGTGATGAGAAATAAGGTAGGACAAAGCATTTAAATGTCTTGGAGTGTCTTTAAAGGAGCTAGACAAAGCAATTGTTTGTCTAACTAATATTGTAGTGCTTTAAAGTGATTTGTTTACTAAATAATAAATAGAAAATAATCCACTTAATTAAACTAGTTGAATATATTCATTAGATAAATTAATTCGAGAGTGAATTAATTTACTGAATAAAATATACAACTAATATAATTATATTAGAAGTGAATATATATAATCTATTTAATATTTAATCACTTTCCTTCTTTAGCAGAGCTTCTGTCTTCTTTGAAACTTTAATAACTTCGTCTTGAATTGTCAGTCGATTGAACTACCACCTTTGTTTGACGTAGAATATTTAATCCGAGTAGCTGACACACAAATGTACTGTCTGGTTCATCTGTATCTAGCTGAATAAAATATTCTTCGTCATTTAAAACAATTAAGCTGTGGCTTGTTCGTCGAGTCTTCGTCTTGTAAGTTCATCTTCATAAATTGGAATCATCTGAATAAATAAAGTATAGAAACTTTATACCTTCTGAATTCCTGGACGTGCCACAAAAGATTATTTGTGCACTGAGGCTTGAACATATTAATGAACTTCTTTCAGTGGTGTACAGCAGCATCCTGGAATTCTTCTGACATAAAATTCCGATAAATCATTTGACGTTCTTCGTACGGATTCCGGTGACTTGCTATTTACTGAGCTTTCTTATCTGAATTGAGTTGTACCTCTTTAAATACAAATAGGCTAAACATATGCCTTTCAAAAAAAAGTACTGCATAAGATCTCAAGCTATCAAGTAGCTCCCTCGGCTTCATTTCCATCCATCTCCGCTTCAGCCCCATGATCAGTGTTGTCGTCAGCCAATAGTTCTTCAATGTCAATTTGTAAAGAAGTCATTTGAACAATCTTCTCCAAAATATTTTTCATCTTTCTGTTCATCTTCTCCTCCATTTCACGAGAAAGTTCTTCTCTTAGCTTTGTCAATTCTGCAGATCTGTTCTTTTCTCTTTTCTGCATCTTATCTAGCATTGTTTTCCTTGTCCTTCCACTTCTTCCAAGAAGCCAATTAGGCGCATGATTATCAAAGTCTAGTTCCATCGAATCATGATCACTGACTTCTTCCTCTAAATTATCACCAGCTTTTTTCTAAAAAATTGAAAATAGCAATAGTTAAGAAATGACAGATAACACATGATGTGATAATACTAATATAAAGCTAGAACTTTTTACCTTGGAAAACTTGCGAGTTTTAGGGTAAACTTGCTAGTTAAGTTTATAGTTCTTGTTAGAATTCTAATGGATCGCACCAGAGAAGGCCTGCTTAACAATTTCATGATATATAGTTATGTGACCAAAGCAACATCATCATGAGTGTCACCATGTATAGATTGAGTTGAACAGTTATCTAATTTATACTCTTGCTTAAAGCAATACAATATGTTATTATTATCTTATTTCATTTAATTATATATATATTCTTGAATAATATTCGTATATCAGATTTTTATGTTATTGAATCAATTTATCTCATTGTCTCCATCATCTTCTAGGAAAAACTTCACACGTACTTATCTCCTTGGGCTATACATTTTGATGCTGAAGTGGAAAATTAAAAAAAATCACTTGAGTCAATTATCTTATTTAATATATAATATTAAATAGATATATGTTTGTATTTAATCAAAACACTACATAATGGAAGGTTTAGAGTATTATTTTTGTTCATATCAATATTTGTGAAATATATAATAACATCATCAAGCTAATATTTTAATAATTATATTTTAATATAGTTTTTCTTATGACCAAATAATATAAATTTTCAAAAATAAATCTAAAGATTATATTTAAATAAATCATTTATTAGATCGTAAACCATGACATGGTATAGAGTTAGGCCCATACAAAATAAAGAGCTCCTTAAAATTCTTATTGGGCTGCTATCAATAAGGCATTTCTGACCAAAACCCTAATCTTTCGTATATAATCCCTCAATGTCAGAGGGTTGGCCACACACCCGCCCCTTGTATTTGATAAGTCTAGTTCTCTCACTAGAAGTGTATAATATCATCACCAAATTCTTTCTTTCACCTCTTAGATTACAAATTACAATAGTAATCAGCAGTTTTTCAATAAGATCTTTCCAAGTGATATGATTTCCGATCAATGTAAGTATTCACTTTTTGTTTAGACAAATCATGGTATAGATCTCGATATATGTTAATATCTTGTATAATCATGTTGACATAATTCAATTTCATCCTTGCACTTATTGAGATATAAATCAATATATTTATAATTTGTTTTTCTAAATTTCTTTTGGAATTAAATAATTTTTGAACAATTCTTATTATGATGCTAATAATTGAGATTTTCCTTTCAGATTTTGGATATAATATTGATCTTTATGTCCTTGAGTTGTTTTTGGATCTACATCTCAAAGACTCAAACAATGAAGAAGATGCTCCAAGTTCGCACTATAGCTTCTCTGGGTAGTCAAGATTTGACATCTTTAATAATATTTATTCTTGTCTTCGGTACATCATTTTAATATGTGTTATTTATTTTAAAATAAAATATAAGTAGTAATTTGAAATCAAAACTAAATACTTTTCGAAATCTAAAATGTTAGTTATAGACTTGTTGATTTTTTTTTACTATACTACAATAATATGAATAAGAGATTTTGTTAATTCCGTAATGTGTTTTGAATAATCTATATATGGTTGTGATAATAATTGATGTTTGCATTTGGTGTTTTGATAAGAAGCATATATGCACAAATGTGAGAAGAAGTATGCGGTTCTCTCTGACTTAAAGTCTCACAATAAGATCTGTGGTACAAGGGAGTACAAGTTCAATTGTGGATCTACCTTCTCTAGGTTAGGTTTATATCACAAATCTCTCTTAATTTATAGTTATAATTCTTACCTTCTCATCCAGTTCCCATAAATGTTGTTTTATTTAATTTTGTCTTGTTTGTGATTTATTGAACTCAAAGGTTTGTATTGGGCAGGGGAATTGATTTACCAAAGTCCTTCTGTAGAATTATATTTTGTTTGTGTTTAGATAAAGATTAAAGATAATATAAACAATTAAATATAAAAATCCTTTTTTAATGTTCAATATACCAAATTAATTCAAGGTCTTTGTATTCTCACCTTAGAAAAAGGTACCATACAATGTGTATAAGTTTGCACTATATCTCATGTGTTGTTTTGCTATGTATAGGGATTTACTGGTTTATATAATGTAGTGAAATTAGGTCCATATGAAAATAAATTCAATTGCTAATATATATGTTTCATATTTATATTAGTTGGTATATGAATGCATTGGTCAAGTTTGGGTGATTCAAGTGTAACCAACTTCTTTTTGTAGGCGTGATAGTTTAATCAATCACCATTCAATATGCCAAGTGTTTGTGGGAGAGGTGGTTAGGCACATAACAAATGGCCCCCCAAGCAGCAGCAACATGACTGCCCGAATACATGCAAATGCCGGTAATATGCCTCTTCTAACATTTTGGGAGCCAAAACTTAATATTCCTAGATCCTCTGAATATTCGGAGATTCATGGCTTTCCTAGCAACATAGCACCGAGCAACATGTTTGATTTTGGTTTTGATGGTAGTACAAAACCAAAACCAAGTTGGAATTTGAATTTGAAAGGAGGAAGATAACAAAGACCTAATCTGGATGCAGACTTTGGACCCAGAGGCACTAATGTTTCTAATTATATTTGCAGATGGTTAACATGTCAATTCTATGTTGGTAAATTTGGGTTTCAGGCAACACCACTAGTTAACATGTCAATTCTATGTCATTCCAAAATTTATTAATATATGATATCAATAAATTGTATAAACGAAAAGTGCAGATGGTTAACATGTCAATTCTATGTTGACAAATTTGGGTTCCAGGCAACACCACTGGTTAACATGTCAATTCTATGTCATTCCAAAATTTATTAATATATGATATCAATAAATTGTATAAACGAAAAGGTTTGTAATCTTAGCAGACAAGTCCTTTTGTGATAACCGATGGAGTTGTGCTTGAATTAATCATGTCAGCAATGGCATCGTCGTGTTTGGGGTTGTGTCAGATGTACGTGACCTTAATTAAGATAAAACCTGTATAGCTTATGTAACGCCACAATATTTTATAGTAATATTTTGGTGATTATTTTTGATTTATCTATTTATTCTATTTTTTTTATGATAATATTGCCAAGACTATTTTTTTCTTTCTTTATTTATTTATGTGGTAGTTTAATTTCCATGACTTTATAATTGCTTTATGTTAATTAGATTAGAATAAATTTGGTGCTAAATTAAGTGTAAAATTATTGATGTGATTAATCAATTTTGTGATATGTGAATTATTAAAATTTTGTCCCTTGGCTTCCAATCTTTTATTTCGATCCTATAAATTTTCTTCTTAAATAATTTATTGCAATTGCTCTAGTATGTAGAAACTTTTCGAACAAAATTCTTATAAAACTCAAATCCTTTTTAAATATCCAACTGATATTGGATCCTTTATTTCAAATTATTATTTACTAGACTCTTTCTTCTAAAATTCTTCTAAAAATTCTCTTCAAAAATGAAAGTCTTGCAAAAATCCTATTTCCAATACAACTTCTAGATTAGATTATTCAGTTACAAGATTGCCCTTGATTTCTAAATTGTTTTAATTCCTATCCGGGGCAATATGGTCTTTTAATAATTAAAGAAGTAGTAACAGGGGTAAAAACCCCTATTCTTCTTCAATTCATCCGTCTCTCAAACCTCTCCTCTCTCCCTCGTGTACTCTCCCCCTTCTTCTGCAATATCAGCCGATCTCCATTGCTTCCACCAATTTTCCTGGCCGTTTTCAGTGTTTAGTAGCTCTAATATTCTACCTGATTACTCCCTTTCCTTAATTGTATGCAAAACCTTTGATATATGCATGTATGTGTTGGGTGTGATTAGGGTTTTGGCCCAAAAGATGGCTTTGTTGTGCGATTGTATGAGAAAGAAGGCTGTTGGCCTCACCTGGGTCGAGAGCTGGTGAAAACGAATCTCCCCAAGTGAAGGCTGGCCATGGCGATGAACTGCAGTGAGCCATGGCCGGGGTTTTGTTATATTTTGATTGTTGGGTTGATTTTGAGGCTTGATTTATGATTGATTGTTGTTGCGTGTCAGTTTTTAGTATAGAGTTAGTGATTATAAGTAGTAATTAGTTTTGGGTAAAACTGAATCATGAGTTTCTTTGTTGTTTTCGGTCGAATCTCTACTTGAACTACTTTGATTTATGATCCTTGCTAGCTGCATGAGGTTCTTCGTGACAGATTCTATGTGTTCAAGGGCTCCTGTGTAGAGAATGGAGATATTGGAAGTTGCATATTAGTTCTTAGGCCTTAATTGTCAATTTTTGGTGATGCTTAAGAGTCAATTTGTGATACCATGCTGCTAGGACAAACCTGCCCTGTTTTGATATGCTTAAGAATGGTGTGAAATTGTTGTTGGTTAGTGTGTAAATTACTGATTTTGTAAGTGCCTTGACGTGTATTTTAAGTGGGAAAAATAAATTTGAGATTTCGTTTAGTAAAACTAAAGTTATATGATTTTATTGTATTAACTAGTTTAAAATTCTGGAAGCTGAAATTTGTTTCTGTTTTGGATACTAATTAAGTATGTTGAGAGTAGTTGTAAAATATCAAAACCTCTGTAACTAGATGCTATGTAGAGTCTTCTGTGATTACCAAGACGAATTACTTGATTTGGATATGTATAATTAAAGTTATGAATTTTGTAAGCTAATAGTGTCAACCTCCCTTCTATAGTTGTAATTCTGTTGCGTACTTCATTTTCAAAAATGCATAACTTAATAACCACACGTCCAAATCTGCTTTTGTTGTTTTTATAATGTGGTTATGTGATTCGTCTTTGGTTTGTATTCTTTGAATATCATGATTTGAGGTCGTTTTGTATTTTTATAAAAATTGGATTAGCTAGATATGTCAAAACTGTCCAAGTCTGCCCTGTTTTGCTAAATGAGACATTGTGCAAGTTCTATAAATGATAAAATGATGAATCTTTTTGGATTGACTAGATAATTCCAATTATGGTATTTTCTGTTCATATTGCTTAGAGAAAAGACTTGATATATCATGCTATAAACTGAAGTAATTGAGATACTTGCTGCTGAATGGTGTTAAATAGTTGACTTAAACTTTAAATTCCCCTTTCATTACTTGATCAATTTTTTCATACCTTATATGGTTATAAAGCTCTTTGAATATCCTACCTTTCTTGATTGATGTTCATTTGATATTGAGATAGGCTAATGGTAGTAAATGGCTAATCTTTGAGTGGCTGTCCGGCAGTTTATGTGACTGAGAAATAACTGTAAATTAGACAATAATTTTATGTGTTAGATGTATGATATCTGTATATTTACATATGTGAGATTCTTGTTTATATGTTATGTGTAAATAATATATTATGTGGTTGTTGTATATTATATATGCATTATTTATTTAATTATTATTTCCTTGTTTCATTTGATTCTTATTTGATTATATAATATTATATACTATTATCTTAATATTTGTAAAGAGTGTAAAGTATGATTGTTTTTTTTAATCGCGAATGGGTAGAGATGAAATCGAATAGTGACACGTTTATTTACTATTTATAGGTCCGAGTAGGCGAGCAGGAAAAGAGCCAATCGTGGACCAACCCTAAACTGTAAGCTGTATTACACGTTTCTTAAGGCAAGTATATTATCCAACTAACTTGGTTAAAGATTTTGATGCCATGATTTGATACTTGATTTTTAGAATATTACAATTCTGTTTATCATTGAAATCAAAGTTTAAAACTCTACTAGTTGCCAAGTATTCTAGATTGTTATAAACGAAGAACTTGTATAACCTTTGATGCTTTAACCTATCATATTTCTCCCCTATAAACTTGATTCTTTAGAACCCTGTTATAAGCTTACAATAACACTAAGAACTTATACCTTGAATTCTTCAATGTTAACAAACCAGAAGTATTCTTCACCTAATAGACCACTTCACTTGGTTGTCATATGAACCTAAACACTTAACCCTCAATAGCTATTTCCCAATCTTGTCATAAATAGTTCATATTATCTTTCTTTATGAATTATCATTCCCTTGAGAGAATACTTGGCATAGTATAATTCCAAAGCTGTTTTGCAACAATGATTTATAGTTTTAAAATGATTTGAATTATCTGTTTTAAAAAGGGAATTGGTTGAAAAATGTTTTTATGACTGAGGCGCCAATCACCATTTCAATTACAAACATCCGTAGCGGGGAGCCTGATGTTTATATAAGGCCAAAGTGTGCCTAGGATCCTTTATATTTGAGAACTCGTATTGGATATGCGGGTTCGGAGCTTTGTCGTGGGCTAATCACCCAGCTTAGCTCGTAGCGTTTTATCTGTTTCCAATTCCATAAAAATGAAACTGTTTTGCTTAAATCATATTGTGTTGATTAATCTTTAAAGCATGTTACATTCTTGATATTATTGCCATGCTTTACATACTATTTATGATTTACTGTTGGGTTGGATATTATATACTTGTTGGGCAGTACTTTTGCTCAATATTTTAACTCAATTTTAAAGTTAAACCCGAAAGTGGTGCATTTGCTACAGACGGCCTCTAAAAACTTTGGAGGGTCGGGAACTGACTTCAGGTAGATCTGAAAGTTCAACTGTAGGGACCTATTAAGGAGAAGTAAAGAATGGTGAAGTTGTAATAGGTTGAACCCGTTGCATTGTAACTTAATCCTTTTGTTCAAAAACAGTTATTATTGTTCATACTCTTACCTGTGGCGATCCGGGCTTGGTTAGTTGTTATGGATGTTAACTTATCTTGGTTGAATTTAATGACGTAAATTATTAGTTTAAATCATCTTTTTTTTTATTTGAGTTGGAAAATTCTGAGTTGCAGTATTTATAGGGTTCTTTATATTCAGTAGTGTGGGTTGTCACAGGTTTGTATTAGAGCCACAAGTTTGAGTCAATGAACAATAACTAGGATGACATGGTAGGCAAGGTTAATAGTTAGTGTATTACCATATCTAGGATGTTATCACCCGAGAGAGTGAATCTAGGTTTGATAGTTAGTGTATTACCATATAAAACTAATGTTGTGTTTATTTGGGGAGAAGGGAATGAAATGATTAAAAATACCTGAAACTAATACAGATAGGAAGAAAGTTTTGAAAAAAATTTGAGGAAGTGCAAAATCACTATGATGAGATTTGAGAAGAAATTGAGGATGAGAGAATGTAGCATTCTATCCCAAATTGAAGGTGCGATATCTAGCACATGATGTAAGGAATGAAATGGAAGAAGTAATGCAATTTCATAGAAATTATCCATAAGATAGTTCATTTTTTATTTTATTCCTTCCGCAATCATTTACCCCAACCAAACACAACCTAATTGTATATACAGGAGCAGCTAAATTAGTTAAGGGTTGATGCCATTTGTCACTCCCGGCTGTTTACTCTTCTAACAGCACAAACTCACTGGGAAGCATGACTATGGGCTACAGCAAAACGCGGAAACTGATTTTTCAGCCAACGCACGGCTGCTACATTGTGGACTCAAGGGCCAACTTGATAAAATTTCCAAGGCAGTTGACACACACTAGTATACACACCCAGCGCAAACTGCTGTATGTACAGGTGCTGTGCAGGGTTGATGTTCCCGGCGTACTGCAGCTAAATACAAGTTAGTGCATTTTTTAGTTGTGGGACAAGGGCGGAGATGGGTTTGTGTGGTGTGTGCCTATCTGCACATGCTAAGCACTAAATTTTATATGTTTAGGGGATTTTCATTGGTGTAGTTGTTGTATATGCACGGGTCCACCATTATTGTGATATAAGAGTTAATCAAAATGAGTCGAACTTATAATTTTTAGTGCTTAGCATGTGTTAGTGGGTAGACTTGACGATTCGTTCGGATCATGTACTCAAAAGACCAAACACAAAACCGACCCGTTTAACGTTCATGTATTTTCGTGTCGGGTACCTCAGTTTTCATGTCGTTCTCGTGTCGTGTTTCGTGTAAAATCGAATATAAATATAAATATAAATAAATATATAAATTAATGAAAATATTAGATTTCTCGGCAAAAAATTTATGAAATTATATGAAATATATATATATATATATATATATATATATATATATATATATATATATATATATAAACCATTTATGCTTACAATATTATAAACTATGCATTATTTTAAAAGAAAATATACATATATTTATTATAAATATACATATTTATAATTAAATATTAATATTTAATGGTAAAATTATATTTATTTCGTGTATATCGTGTCGTGTCGTGTACCCAAAGGATAAACACAAAACCAACACGACATCTAAGTTGTGTACTTCGTGTTCCTTGTACTTTCCGTATCGTGTACTCAAAATGCAAACACAAACACTAAATTTCTGTGCCGTTTTCGTGTCGTATGAAAAATTGCCGAGTCTACCAATGATACCAATGGGTACACTCTAGAAAAATTGTTGTAATAAAAATGTTTTTTAGAAGCTAGGGTTTGTAAGTGTAAGTAGTAGTAAAACCGTTGTAATAAAAATGTATTTAGAAGCTAGGGTTTGTAAGCGCAAGTAGTAGACATTGTAGCCAACCAATGGGTTTGGATTTATAGCACCCTTAGATGTTTTATCAATAAAGATATATTCTAAAAAATATTGTGTGTCGCTTTATTATTTAATATATTCTTAGGAACCGTAACGATAAATATCCGGAACACAAAACCCATTACAAGCAGGACTGTAATTTATTTATCCGCAAGATTCGAAAGAATTTTAGTGAGTGTCGTATTCAACCCTCTTGTACGATACTTCAGGACCTAACAATGCATGATAAATTGGCTGCACAAAACGTCACTGTCTAATTTTAAAGTTATCTAATTGACACTCTGGATTAAGGCAATACAATATATATCTATTATTTCATTTATTTATTTATTTTCATATTGTTTAATAATATACATATATGAAATTTTTATCATATTCAATCAGATCTATCTCATTATCTCCATCATCCTCTAGCTAATGGCTTGTTAATTTCGACTACCAACTTTTTTATGGTTTAATAATTTCGACAGCCTCGGAAAACGGTATGTTTATTTCGACCAAAATTCAAATTCAAAGGTTTAATAACTTCGACCGTTATCGGTCGAAAATATTATATATGGCGGGAAACTAATTTATCAGTTTTTTTAAAAAACTTGAGCGGGAAGTTCAAATTTTCATTGAAAAAAAATTTTGGTCTGAAAAGGACGGTCGAAAATAGCGGTCGAATTTAAATATTGTTATTTAGACAATGCAAACAATAAGTTAGATTGTAGAAGGGGGGGTTGAATACAATCTACAAAAATTTGAACAACTTTTGCACAACAGATTATATTCAAACTACAAGAGAATATAAAAGCTAAAATAGAAATTTAAAGAACAAGGATCTTAAAAATTTCAGGTGGATTGTTTGATCCACCTGAGAGTTTTTTATATCAAGAACCTTCCAAGTAAAAATACCTGGCTGCTTACAAAAGGATGAAGAGCAGAAGCTTACAATTTCTTGCTAACTTTCTCTAGTGCTTTGCTCTTCAGTTCTTGGTGTTTGGATACTTTCCTCAGTTATGAGTGCCTTTTCCTTGCTTTGCTTGAGTAGATCAAAATACTTTCTTCTGTAATCCACATTTTCTGAGAAGGATCCTTTCCTTTCAACAGAAGGTCTTCTGCACTCATTAGAAAAGTGTCCAGGCAGACCACAGTTAAAGCATTTGAATTTTTATCTATCAACCATACCAGATGGTTTGGATTGATTTCCTCTGTTAAAAGGTCTAGAGCTGACAGCATTCCTTTTGAATTTGAGCTTAGAGAATTTTCTGGAAAGAAATGCTAGATGTTCATCAAGATCATCTAGCTCATCTTGAGCTGAAGGTTCTTCATCTTCCTCAATGATTTTTCCTTTCTTATTTCCATCATCCTTCTTTCCTTCGCAAGCAGAGCTGCTTGAGGGCTTTCCAGCAATTACAGACTTTAATGCCTTCTCCTCTTCCTCTTCCTTTTCTGCTACAAGAGCCACAATTTTCTCTCTCTTGGAGTTCTTTTCTAGTTCTTCATCTTGCTATATTTCAAGCTCATAAGTTTTAAGAATACCATATAGTTTGTCAAGAGAGTATTCATTAAAATTCTGAGCCTGTCTTAGAGCAACAGTCATAGGTTTCCAATCTCTAGGCAATGCTCTCAAGAATTTGAGATTAGAATCCTTGACCATGTAGATTCTACCATACAGCTTTAATCCATTTAACAGTTTTTGAAATCTGTTAAACAGATCATTTAGAGATTCTCCAGATTTAGAGTGAAAGCTCTCATATTGTTGAACAAACAGCTGCATTTTGTTCTCCCTAACTTGATCAGTGCCTTCACATAAGGTTTGAATAGTGTCCCATACTTCTTTTGCAGTAGGACAGTTGATAACACTATCAAACATGTCATCATCAATACCATTGAAAAGGATGTTCATGGCCTTGTTATCCTTGTGCACTTCCTTCTCATCTTCTTCAGTAAACTCGGAAGGATTTTTGGGCACTTCAACATCTTCTGCTTCACTTCCATCAAGTCTCAGGGCAGTGTTAATTTTAACTGGAACATGTGGTCCTTTCTCAATGCAGTTGATGTAGCTAGGATCCAGGGAGAGAAGATGCATCCTCATTTTTACTTTCCAATGAAAGTAGTGTTCTTTGACAAGCATTGGAATCTTGACTCCTTCATCTCTTCTTCCCATTGTTGATTGTCTTTAGGATCTGAAAACTTCTTGTATGTTAGAAGCCCAGCTCTGATACCAATTGTTATTTAGACAATGCAAACAATAAGTTAGATTGTAGAGGGGGGGGGGTTAAATACAATCTACAAAAATTTGAACAACTTTTGCACAACAGATTATATTCAAACTACAAGAGAATATAAAAGCTAAATCAGAAATTTAAAGAACAAGGATCTTAAAAATTTCAGGTGGATTGTTTGATCCACCTGAGAGATTTTTATATCAAGAACCTTCCAAGTAAAAATACTTGGCTGCTTACAAAAGAATGAAGAGCAGAAGCTTACAATTTCTTTCTAACTTTCTCTAGTGCTTTGCTATTCAGTTTTTGGTGTTTGGATACTTTGAAATGTAAATTACAAAGTGAATATATACTACTACAAACAAAACTAGTCTGTAAAGTATTTTCCTACTCACTTTCTAGCTATAGCAAATATAGAATTTCTTGGACTTGATACTGCATTTGGCAGCTTGAAATTCTTGTTGCTTTGCCAGAAATGGTAGGCTTCGAGGTTCTCAATATTTGACTAAAGTCCTTTTGGTTTAGCTTCCAAAGCTGGTGCAGCATCTGTCACATCAACCCATGTGAACTTTGTCTTTTACCTGAATTGTAGCTCTTAATTGTTGATAATCAATTGCTAATATTATCAATTGATAATACACCGAAATAGCAATTGATAGTCTTCTTTGAGTTATGGGATAATGATGATGTTGATATAGCGGTTGATAATCTTTCTTCCAAATAGCCATTGATACTTTAAAATTACCGATCGATCTTCACTTCACTTGGATAGATTACATGACTTCTCATATTTACAATTATGTCACCCTATCTAAACATCCATTATAGATCAACTGCTAATCTAAAAGTACACATTATTTTTACATCAACTGCTAAGATACTCTAGCTTTGTTACAGTACCTCATCATCCGTTGATGGGTCAATCTGATCAATTGATACTGCCTTAGCATGCCATCAATTGATCAGCTACATGCAATTTTATTCTAAGTAAGAATAAAATACTTTGTATCATCAAGGATCACATATTCCTAACAATCTCCCCCTATTTATATCTGTAGGAATTTCAGATATAAATTTGAGGTGCTTGATGATTACAAAACCCACAATAAAGAAAACAAATATCTTTGCATTTAAAAAAAGAATTTTAATTGCTAAAAGATAAGAGTTTTACAAGGATTGGGTTTTTGCTCCTCTAGACTGAGCACATATTCATTGTTTCCTTTTCTTCTAACTTGAACAGGCCCAACTGGATCATGCCTTCTAGGATTTCCTCCTTTCTTTTTGATATTAGCAGGCACATGTTTGGCTTTGCTTCTAGTTTTACTTTTCTTTGGCCTTAGAGAGTCTGCCAGCTCATCCTCTTTAGTCACAAAGATTTTTGGAAAGTTCATGGATGAGATGTCAAACCCTACAGGCTCTTATTTCAGCTCTTCTGGATTTATGAAGGATTCAGATTGAGCAGTAGAAGCAGGGGGTGGATCCTGTCTTGGAGACTTAACTTTTTCAACTTCATGTACCACAGTTAGATTTGGTACATTTTTCTTTACACCAGCCCTAGTCTTCTTTCTAGCCTTCTTTTCCATATTCTTCTTGGCTTCATCCAAAATTTGTTGCTGAATAGCAATGTTGGACTCATCAGCTAAATCACCAATTTCTTCACCAAGTTCTTGCAGCAATTCTGCAGCAAATCTTTCAATGTCTGCATCTTCATTTGCAGAAGGCCCTTAGGTTCTTTCTTGTTCTTCTTTGTCCTTAGCATACAAGGGGTGTCCAGGAGGCACACATATAATTTCATTGCTCCTTGTAATGTAGGCAAATTCAGATCTCCACACAGAGTCTTGATCTAATTTGCTAACAACTAGCCCTTTCCTTCTCAGCCTTCTCTCTCTCTCTCTCTCTCTCTCTCTCTCTCTCTCTCTCTTTTCCTCCTCAGTTTCATCCCACTTCTTGCCAAATTTACCCATATGAATGGCAAGACCAAGTAGCTTAGATTTATCTGATTTTGGCATAGGGAAATCTATAGCCAACTTGTTCTTACCATGTGGCTTTATTGGGGATGGAGGATCAATCAGACATGGTTTGAATTTATTTACTGAAAATGACTCACCTTGACACTTTATACTCTTGACTGTGACAGTCTTTGCTTTCTTTGGTGGCCTCTTCTTCTTTGCAGCTGGAGGAGCCTTGGATTTTGAGACAAGAGCAAGTTGCTCCCCCTTAGTTGGTGACTCCCCCTCAGATGTAGGCATTTGTTCTCTAGAGGATAGAGAAAGAGTTGCAGGAGGATTTTCAAGGATAGTTGATGGTAGAGCTGAAGAGGTGGCAATGACAGAAGTAGGTGGAGCTGATGTTGATGTTGGTGGTGTAGTAGAAACCTGTGGTGGTAGAATTGGCAGAGAGGTTGATGCAGAAGTAATGGCAGTGGTAGCATCTCTTGAAGACTTCTCCCCCATTTTGGAATCAGCAAGCACATCACTAGGAATAGGAATGTTTTGAGCTTGGAGGAGAGTGAGAAGTAATCTCTGTTGAGTGTGTTGATTGATGAGAACCTGATTAAGTTGACACTCAAAATCTAATACTCTCTTGTCTAGAGCATCAATAGAAGCAGCCAGTGGAGAATCTCGATGCAATTTGGATCTTATGTTGGCCATGGTGTCATAAGACATTCTAGCTTCCAGATTTTTCTTATTATCCTCTTTGACATCAGATACTGCATTGTGAAGATCTCCAATTTTTTGTCTGAGCTGGGTAAGGTGAGATTTGTGAAGTCTCAAGTTATCCTTCACAAACATAGAGAGAGTTTTCTTAATGGGATCATCATCTTCTGCCCACTCCATGGCTATCTTGTATTGCCTTAGAATTTCCATTTTACAGTCACCAAAATTGAAGCTTTGGCTGAACACCCAATCTGGCATTTCAGAGGTCCCAGCTACTTCTTCATCTTCATCATCATCTTCATCAGCCAGGGAGTCATCATATTTAGAATCACTCTGTGTAGAGAGCATGCCCTTGGGAACAGCAACATGTGCAATTTGTGCTCTCTCCGGTGCTTCAGATGTGTGAAGCAACCCCAAAGTTTCTTCTGCTTGGACATTGGATTGGCTAGCCATAATTTGATAGGCTGACACTGGATGAATAAATTTAGAGGCATCCAAGGGGTCCACAGCAGTTTCCATCCTTGTTTCTTCTGTACCTGCATTTCTCTCATTATCTCTATGTTCTTGCATCAGGGTCTCACCCTGGCTCACCACACCCTCACCTTCACCATCTAAGGTGGTACCCACAATCTCTCCTTTTTCCTGGGAGGAAGAAGTTCTCAGCCTCTCACTCACATCCTCTCCTTTTGCCTGTCTGCAAGACAGCCTCTCCTCTAGCTCACTTTCTCTCAGCCCTAAGAGTGCAGTAACAATGATAAGTTCTTCACTAGCAACTCTTGTGACAACAAGATGATCTAATTGAGTTGCATCTGCTAGTGGAACTTCTTCTATCAACGGCTGAGGAATAGCCATTGATGCTACATTGTCATTCATCAACGGTTGATTGCTGTTAAGCACATCCGTTGACAGAACTGCACTTACCGATTGGTGAGAAATACCGATTGATGATGTGAAAGGATTAGCAATTGATGCATTAGCAGTTGATGCATCAACAGTGACAACTAGTGAATCAGTGAAGAGTGATGGATTTGGTAATTCCACAACTTCACTAGTAGTCATAGAAGAAATTGATTGGTGACCCAACAAATCCTGTGAAGGATGATCACCAATTTCAGAGATTGACTTCTCCAAGAACAGAGTTGGAGAATTTGGATGGGGGATGTTGTATAGTAAATCA
This sequence comes from Daucus carota subsp. sativus, assembly GCF_001625215.2. NCBI lineage: Eukaryota > Viridiplantae > Streptophyta > Magnoliopsida > Apiales > Apiaceae > Daucus > Daucus carota. Next base: position 512,357 of record NC_030382.2, on the reverse strand, counting down.
ACGTCCTCCATATGGAAATGAGATTGGAGAGAGTGTTTCAACTTGAGGGGACTGTGACTCCACATTTGTTGGAGCCACATCAATCTGAATTTGTGAAGTAGTTTGTACTGTCACAAAATCTGTGATTCTGGACTGCACAGTAGTGTGTGTATCAAGTGCCCTTTTCTTCGTTCTCCTAGAGAAGGTTTTGGGAGGTGTTTGGTCAGTGTCCCTTTCCCTTTTGTTCTGTGCTCTTGGAGGAGAGCTCTTTTCAATAGTGGCATCTTTTTCACCAGAGATGTGTTTGATTCCATATTAATTACCACATCTTTTTGGGAAGATGTGGGATGGCTTGGCTGGACCTCACTCACCTCTCCTTCCTTATTCTAGGGGCTTCTTTGATGTTCACCCCTCCCCTCACCACTTACCACCTTCACACTACCCTCAGGTTGTGTGGTAGTTATTAGAACTGATGTCTTTTGGGAGACACCAGAGGTGGATTTCTTAGATCTGGATTTAGAAATTTTCTTGGGTTTGGCAGCTTGGGTAGGAAGTTGGGGATGTTCAACTTCCATTGCTGCATTGAAAGTAGAAGAAGGTTGAGGATTGGAGGAAGTAGTAGGAACAGAAGATACCTGCATGAGTGATGGAAGTGACAAGGGTACTTGCTTATTTGCAAGTATTCTCATCAAGTCACCACAGACCCTTTTGCTTTGCACCCAGCAATCCAGCTTGTTATCTGGCTGTGAAATGACTAAATTCTTGACCAGATGGTTAGCAATAATCATCAAGAATCAAGCAAAATAGATATTATTGGGTCTACCTTCATGAGGACCCAATTTGGCAACAATTTCATACAAAACTAAATTACCAATGTTAAATAATCATCAGTTAAAAGCATGTAGAACATGGATTGCATAGACATGGTGAAAGCATCATAGTTAGACACTTTACCAGAGAAGACCTTAATAAAGGAATCACAAAGAAAACTCCACTCTTTGCGCATATGGCGCCTAAGAATCTGTCCTAAGTTAGATAAATCACCATTGTAGTGCATATTTCTAAGCATGCTAACAATTTCATTATCACTAGGCAATCTATCAGTAGAGTTCCTAGGCAGATTAAGAGCAACCCTAACAGTTTCACCATCAATATTATAGCCAACATCATTTATAGTAACAGACAAAGTTTTGGAAGTTGGGTCATACCTGGCAGATGTCCACATTTGCTCAACAATCTGACAGAAGATAGTTGGAGCATGAAGCATGGCATATGAGAACTTACATTCCTTGATGAAGTCCATCATGGTATGAAAGGCTTCAGCATTTTTCCCATCTTTGTCTACATATGCAACGTGATTGTTCTGCTCATATATGAACCCAGTGTTGCTTGTAATCTTGACAACAGGCACCATTGATGAAAAAGCTTAAGAAAAGATTAGGGCTTGTAGGAGTTTGATAGAGAGGAGAGTTAAGAGTTTGCAAAAGCAGGTGAAAAGAGAAATAAACTTAAAGGCAAACTATTTATACTCTCAGTACAAAGTAAATGAGGTAACCGTTCAAAAAGTAGCCAAGCGTCACTAATCGATATACATGTGTATGTATATATCGATCGATAATTTAATTGGGAACTGGCGGTTGCTATTTTAATATATCAATGGCTAAATAAAAGAGCCATTGATGTGTTAAAACTTCATTTACTTATCCAGTGATATGTGACACACTATCATTTGCTAAAATAGCGATCGATAGTGGACATTTAGACTAAGATATCACAATATCCCATCTGCCACTTATCACATGATGCATTGAAAGGGTAAAAATTAACTGGAGAAATTTAACATACTAAGTTCACTTACTAATCTTGAGAATGTAGATTCATCAAGTGGTTTGGCACTACTAGAAATTTTGCATTAGACATCGCCTAAAAACCGATGTCCTGGTTTTTTTTAGGCGATGTCTTTGTCGGTGATGTCTATTGTACCATATTAGACATCGACTAAAAGGCGATGTCTTAAACAACATAGACATCATTATTTAACAAAAAACTGATGTCTAAAACACCATAGACATCAATATTTGACAAAAAACTGATGTTTAAACCACATTAAGACATCATTATCTAACAAAGTAGTGATGTTAAAAAACCATATGACATCATCTACTATTATATAATCTATGTCAATAAGCTTATTTTACATCATTTTCTTTCAAGATGGTGATGTTAAAAAGACTTTTAGACATCTGTTATTTTCTTATTAGGCGATGTTAAAGGCATTTCAGACATCATTTTATGGCGTTTTATCTGATGTAAAGTATAGACATAGACATCAATATATTTAGAGTGGACGATGTGTAATTTGCACTTTAGACATAGTTTTTTTGCCCAACCAAGAAACTACCAAATCAAATTACTTCATAATATCAATTGTTTACAAATCCAGCCAACCAATATCTAAATATCAAGAAATACAACATTTCATCTAATCCAAACATCAACTACTACAAATATTCATCCATCTGTTCCAATTTTGCACAAGCCACAATATTCGACGACATGCAATCAAAATATACACAATTATGCCAACTATGCCAAGATACGGAACCACGTCGTAAACCTAAAAAAAATCAGCTTCAAATTCTTCTCCACCGCCGTGCTGAAGCTTATGATTTGCATGAGCTGCCATTTTTCCTTCTAATTGGACTCGTAATCTGAAGATTTTGTGGCAACAGAAATTTCATAAGATAGAATTTTGATAACAACTTTACTAACTATATTATTTATTATACTTTCAGAACTTAGGCTTTAGAATTAACGTTAAAACTCAGCAAGCTCAAAAGATCTTGAAAGGCAAATGTTAAGCCTATTTGTATTTAAGAGTATCAACTCAACTCTGATAAGAAAGAAAGTAAATTAGCAAGCACTATTGAAGGAATCCGTACGAAGAACGTCAAGTGATTTATTAAAATCATATGTCTGAAGAATTTCAGGATGCTGCTGCACACCACTGATAGAAGTTCATTAATATGTTCAAGCCTCAGTGTACAAATAATATTTTGTAGCACGTCCAGAAGTCCAGAAGGTATAAAGTTTTAATACTTCATTTATTCAGAAGATTCCAAACTATTTCTACTTATGAAGAAGAACTACGAAGACAAAGACTCGACGAACAAACCACTTCTCAAATGTTTAATTGATAAGGAATATTTGACTCAGCTAGATACAGATGAACCAGACAGTACATTTGTGTGTCAGCTACTCAGATTAAATATTCTGCATCAACAATAGGTGGTCGTTCAATCAAGACAAGAATCAGATCTTTTAAAGGATGTCAGAGGACCTGCTGCTGAAGGCTGTGCTCAATATAATTGTTCTTTTAATTTATTCACATCTCAAATTAATTATATAAGTTATGTAATTTATTTATTAAATTGATTCACACTTGAATTAATTTAATTTATGAATTTATATGATTAATATAATTAAGTGAATAATTATTGAATTAATTATATTAAAGAAAATCTATTTAAAACTGATTTTGGGCACGGTATGACAATCATATAGATTGTCATACCGCACCTGGTTTGTCATACCGTGTCTGTGGCATGACATATGTTCATTTTGTCATACCGAATGTGAATTGGCATGACAATACCATGCATTGTCATACCGAATTCAATCAGTATGACATTGCTATGGTTTGTCATACCGAATTCATGTTGTATGACATTACTAGACATTGTCATACCGATCCATGACTTAACCTCCAAGTCATATGTCATGCTATGCTTTGTCATACCGAAAATTGCAGCATGACAATGTCCTGTTATGTCATACCGATTTCTATTTCAGCATGACATGAGCTCACATTGTCATACTGATTTCAATTGTAGCATGACATTAGCTCACATTGTCATACTGATCTTTGTAGCAAGGTCATACCAGCTTTGTCATACAAGTTCAAGGGGTTTGCCTATAAATATGGCCTCCCCTCTTCATTTGAAATGTTGTTCAAAGCTTTGTAAACTTTCAAGTTGTTTGTAACTTGCTATTCGTTATATCCACAGTTTTCTGTGCTTTGATCACTCGGTTGTTTTATTCACTAAACTAGAATACATCCTGTCGAATTTATTCTACGAAATTTAGTGAACATTAAAACGAACCATATTAATTATATAACGACTTAAAAATTGTTATATTAATTAATTTAAATCTGATTAACAAGTTAAACTCCGATCAGATTATTCCGCCGCGATTATTTTGTTACGATTGTATTCAACCCCCCTTCTACAATCGTATCTGGACCTAACAATTGGTATCAGAGCAGTTGATACCATTTTTCCGTATCAGATCCTATACACACTCTGTAACGTCCAAATATTTTTTATTCGAATTAATTTTATTCCAAAAATCAATTCTGATTTAAAATATTTTTCTTTCAGTAATCCAAATCTCATCCAAACACTATTCATTTTAAATCTTTAAAAAATGAGTACGCAAAAGATCAGTAGCATTAAAATCCCACCGTTCAGCAAGGAACACTTTGGCCTATGGAAGAGGCACATGTTCCTATTCCTCCGCACCGCGAACAGAAAATACATCGGGATTCTGGACAAAAAGGTGTTACTACTCCGATGAATGTCATATTAGCACACGAAGAGGATGGTGTGTTAATACCTCATCAGATCATTCCGAAAGAACTTTCTGAGTACACAGATGAAGAGAGTGAACAGATGAACTTAGATGATGCTCTTCAACTAATATTGGTGGAATCTCTAGATCCAGTAATGTACAATGCTGTTGTTAATTGTACGAACGCCAAGCAAATCTGGGATACGTTAGAGATTATCAATGAAGGCTCAGACGAAGTTAGGGAAAACAAGAAAGAGATACTGATGGCTCAGTATGAACAATTTGGTTCTCATCCCGGTGAAGGGATTTCAGAAGTATTTATCAGACTTAATAATTTGATAAATAATTTAAATCTGAATGGGAAATTCTACGACAAGAAAGAAGTCAACATGAAGTTTCTCTTGACCCTTCCCGAACATCTGGAACATAGAATCACTGCCATCAGGGAAAGCAGAGATCTGAATGAGATTTCTCTGGAAAGACTCTACGGAGTTTTGAAGACTTATGAACTAGAGCAAGTTCAGAGTAAACAGAGATATGGCTGGGGTAAAACACAGAACCATTCGAGAGCTCTAGTTGTTGAGTCACCTGTACTGGAAGAAAAGAAGAAGGATGTTGTTGTTCCTTCTAAAACCACTCAGGAGTTTGTTGTACCTGAGATGGGTCAGACTGCTTCTTCCAGTGGTGATGATGAGTTCTATACAATGGAAGAGCTGGAACTGTTAGAAGATCAATCTCTATCCCTGTTTGCCAAGAAGTTTGGAAACATGAGATTCCGGAAGAACCCTTCCTATAAATACAAACCTACTGTTAGTAAGTTTCAGAAGGGAGGCTATTCATCTTCTACAAGCAAAGGAGGATACAAGACTGGGATGGTGGACAGAAGCAAGTTCAAATGCTTCAATTGTGGTGAACCTGGACACTTTGCAACTGAATGCAAACAGCCCAAGGTTCAAGGAAAAAGAAAAGATTCGTATGATGAGCTGAAGCAGAAGTATGATGCCTTAGTAAGAAAGCATCATGGTACTTCTGGAAGTCAAAGCTTCAAGAGCAAATCATATCTAGCAGAAGGGAAAAGCTGGGATGATACAGATAGTGATGAAGAAGAGCAGATTGGGAATGTTGCTCTCATGGCTGATGCTGGATCATCTTCACCTCCTCCTGCTGGAAGCTTTCAGGGTGCCAGTGGAGTTGTTCGTGTTACCTGGGTGCTTGACAGTGGAGCGTCAATGCACATGACTGGCAATAGATCCCTGCTGGAAGACATAAGAGAAGGAGCTGGCCCTACAGTCAGTTTTGCTGATAATAGCAAAGGTCGTACTGTGGGATATGGCAAGTACAAAATTGGAAGGATCATCATAGAAGATATTGCTATAGTTGAAGGACTTCAACATAATCTCCTGAGTGTCAGTCAATTCTGTGACAAAGGATATTATGTTCATTTTGAAAAGGAGATATGTATCATTAAACATATCAAGGATAAGCGTCCTTCACTATGTGGCATAAGGAAAGGCAATATATTCGTAGCTGATTTATCTTCAGGACCAGGAAACGAAGTTCACTGTTTCTACGCCAAAGCGTCTGCTGAAGATAGTTGGTTATGGCATAAGAAGCTCTCACATCTCAACTTCAAAACCATGAACTCTCTAGTCAAGAGAGATCTAGTGAGAGGGTTGCCTTCCCCGGAATTCTCAACTGATGATCTTTGTGAAGCTTGTCAGAAAGGAAAAGCGAAGAGAGCATCTCACAAAGGCAAAACCATCAATACCATTACAGATCCACTTCATTTGTTGCATATGGATCTGTTTGGCCCTGTAAATGTTGCATCCATTGATGGAAGAAAATATGCCTTGGTTATTGTGGATGACTTCTCGAAATTTACTTGGGTTTACTTCCTGGCTTCTAAGGATGAAACCCCGTTGACAGTGATTGATCATATAAAGTTAGTTGAATTGGATAAAGGTGTGCCAGTCAAAGCTGTAAGGTCAGACAATGGCACAGAGTTCAAGAATCAAACTCTAATTAACTTTTACTCTGAAAAGGGAATTAGAAGGCAGTATTCAGCACCAAGGACTCCTCAGCAGAATGGAGTCGTCGAAAGAAAGAATCGTACACTGATCGAAGCTGCAAGGACTATGATTGCTGAAGCAAAGCTTCCACTGTACTTTTGGGCTGAAGCTGTGTCTACTGCCTGCTACACCCAGAATAGAACTTTGATCAATAAGGATCATATGAAAACTCCATTTCATCTGTATAACAACAAGAAACCTTATGTCAAACATCTTCATGTCTTTGGAGCCAAGTGTTATGTTCTCAAGGATGGAGAAGAGAACTTGAACAAGTTTGAACCAAAGGCATCTGAAGCAATTTTTGTTGGTTATACTAACAATGCTTATAGAGTTTTTGTAATTGATACTCTGTCAGTGAAAGTTAGTGTCAATGTTACATTTGATGACACTAAACTTCCATGTATACAATCTGCTGATCCATCTGAATCTCTGAAGTTTGATAACTATCCAGATTCAGATTCAGATGATGATGTGCCACCTGAGGTTGCAACAGGTGATGACAACAATGATGATGATCCAGGCAATGGTGGAGGAAATGGCAATAATGCTGGAGATTCCACTGATGCTAGTGGTGGATCATCAAGTCAACCTGGCAACAACTCAGGGGGAGCTGGTGGATCATCAAGTCAACCTGGCAACAACTCAGGGGGAGCTGGTGGATCATCAAGTCAACCTGGCAACAACTCAGGGGGAGCTAGTGGATCAACTAGTCATACACATCAGCCTAATGATAATACTGCTGAATCATCAAGGACACAACTTCCAAGGGAAAGGATTTGGAGCAGAGATCATCCCTTTGATCTGATTATTGGTGATCCTGATGTTGGTGTAAGGACTAGAAGTGCTACGACAAATGAATGTCTATTCTCTGGTTTTCTATCACAATTAGAACCAAAGAAAGTTGATGAAGCACTTGCTGATCCTGATTGGGTTCTTGCCATGCAAGAAGAACTCAATCAATTTGAGAGACAAGAAGTCTGGGCCCTGGTTCCAAGACCAAAAGGAAAGTCTACAATTGGATCTAGATGGGTCTTCCGTAACAAGTTAGATGGTGATGGCATTGTTGTAAGAAACAAAGCCAGACTGGTTGCAAAAGGTTATTCTCAGGAAGAAGGAATTGATTACGATGAAACCTATGCTCCAGTTGCTCGTCTTGAAGCCATCAGAATATTTCTTGCATTTGCTGCACATTCCAACTTCAAGGTTTATCAGATGGATGTGAAAAGTGCATTTCTGAATGGAAAGCTAGAAGAAGAAGTATATCTGGAACAGCCCCCTGGCTTTGAAAATCCAGAGTTTGCTGATTTTGTGTACTTCTTATTCAAAGCTGTCTATGGGCTTAAGCAGTCACCAAGGACTTGGTATGACACCCTCTCTGAATTTTTAATTGAAAATAAATTTACTAGAGGTGTCATAGACAAAACTCTCTTTTACAAATTGCATGATAATGATATGATATTTGTTCAAATATATGTTGATGATATTATATTCGGTTCTACTAACGATAACTTGTGCAAGAAGTTTGCTAAGTTAATGCAGAGTAATTATGAAATGAGTATGATGGGTGAACTATCCTACTTCCTTGGTCTTCAAGTAAGCCAAAAGGAAGATGGTATATTCATTTGCCAGTCAAAGTATGTCAGAGATCTTCTAAGGAAGTACAATCTAGAAGACTCTTCTCCGGCAAAGACACCCATGGCCACTGCCACAAAGCTTGACCAGGATAAATCTGGTAAGAAAGTTGATATTACAAGCTATCGAGGTATGATTGGCTCATTACTTTATCTTACTGCAAGTAGACCAGATATCATGTTTGCAACATGTTTATGTGCTAGGTTTCAGGCTGATCCTAAAGAATCACATCTTATAGCCGTCAAAAGAATCTTTAGATATCTTAAGGGTACACCTGGTTTAGGTATTTGGTACCCTAAGAATACTGGTTTTGACTTAACCGGCTATACAGATTCTGATTATGCTGGTTGCAGGATTGATAGAAAGAGTACGTCTGGAAGCTGTCAATTTCTAGGACGTCGATTGGTTTCCTGGTACAGCAAGAAGCAACACTCAGTGTCCACTTCTACTGCTGAAGCTGAGTACATTGCTGCTGGCAGTTGCTGTGCTCAGATTCTCTGGATCAGGAATCAATTAAATGATTATGGTATTTCTGTCGACAAAATTCCTATATTTTGTGACAACACCAGTGCCATAGCCATTTCAAACAATCCAGTGCAACACTCCAGAACCAAGCACATAGATATCAGGTATCATTTCATTCGAGAACATGTCATGACTGGTACTGTGGTATTACATTTCATACCCACAGCTGATCAGATTGCAGACATCTTCACTAAACCACTTGATGAATCCACTTTCTCTAAGTTGGTTTGTGAATTAGGGATGTTAAATATGCCATGATTCTCTTTGTATATATTATATATTTGTTCTATATATTATTATATATTTTTGTGAATTTTCTGTGTAATTATATGTATTTTATTAGATTTTATATAATTATTTGTACATTATCTGATAATTTTCTAAGTAATTATGCATGTTCATATATGTTCTGTTAATTTTCTAAGTGCTGCATACTCCCCTGTATTATTGTTCAAGCATTTAGATAATTATTTGTGTCTATTTTGTATTTTTCAAAATTAATTAAACATAAATATTAGTTTTTAAGTTAATTCATTTTAATGAATTAAAATTAAATTCATAAATATTTATATTTAATTAAAGTTGAATTTTACAAATTATATGTGTAATATATTATATATTATTTGTATTAAATTTTTGATTTTATGTGTAAAAGGTTTTATTTCAAAAGATAATCAAAAATCATTTTATTTATATAATTTCCGTTTTTATTTTTAATTTTCTCGGTATGACAATCTAAAAGATTGTCATACTGAGTTTGTATACTGGTATTAGTTTTTGCGGTATGACAATAGAAGTTTGTCATACAAGCTTCGGTTCAACTCGGCATGACAATCAATATGATTGTCATACCGAGATTTTCCACCAACCCCGTTCAAAACCTCGGTATGACAATCCATTATATTGTCATACCGAAGTCTAAACCCGTATGACATTCTTATCTATTGTCATACTAAGCACTTCAACCGCCTTTTAAATTCTCGGAATGACATATCCTTATATTGTCATACTGACATCTTCATCTTCTCCGATACACACACAGTCACATATACACGCACGTTTTCGTTTGTTTTTCAAGTTTTCTCTTCAAAAACTTGCTGGTTACTTGATTTCAAGCATTATTTGCTTGCTGGTTACGTTGTTTTTCAAGTTTTAAGTCGAATTGCTGCCGGATTTTTGAATTTTTGAAACCCACTTCGACCGATTCATTGAGTTCGACCGAGTTGCCCGTTTCTGACCGAGTTCGACCGAGTTTGTGCCGATTCCGTGACCCTGTGACCGTGCACTATCGGTATTGATCGATTTATACTTGATTGGATTCGACTGAGTTTGAAACCCTAGGCTTGAATTCGATTTTCGGGGGTTTTTGATAAAAATAAGGGCTTGTTTGGCTAATTGAAGGATTTTAGGTCTTTGTGGAACTTAATTGGGCCATTTTCAATTTAATTAATTTTTAATTCGAGTTTAATCAATTAATTCGAATTATTAATTAATTTGTTAATTGTTAATTAATTATTAATTGAAATTTGCGAGATATTTGAGAATTAACCTTTTATTTGAAAAATTCTCGCTTAATTCAATTCTTAATTATAAAAATGGCTGGCCAATTTGTGATCGGGGAGACAAACTACAATGGGTACTTGGACCCTGATATCAGTTTAGTGAGATTCCGACCGTGGGTGAGATTCCTGAATAGTCAAAGTTTAGTCAGCACGGCGATCACCGCTCATGCTGATTTACAGATTCGACCACTCCAAGACTTTTACTCCTCTGCCATCAACACTACTTTGCTGGAAAGCTTCAGAGTCTCGGGAAATATTGGTGCTGGACGAAGTATCACTATATCTGTGGATGATGTAAATAGGATTCTTGGATTTCCACGCGACAACTTTGCTGAGATTCCTACAGATGCTGAGATTATCCAGTTCTTTCAGACCATTCACTATCAAGGAGAGATTCATCTACCGAGAATGCTGAAAGGGAATCTTAAACCTGAGTGGGATTTGTTCTTCGACACGCTGGCAAAAGTCTTTTCACCTACCACTCGAAGCAACTACAACATCATATCTTCGCTTCTTCAGATCATTGGCTTCTGTATTGTTTACAATCGACGAATCAACTTTGGCAAGTTGCTTCTTCAGTCGATTTTAAAGAAGTTGGGACCACTCAGCAGCCGATCAGTTGCACAGAATCCCAAAGTGGTGTGCTTTTTCCCTCGGTTCTTAATGCTCTTTCTGAATGATAAGATGACAGACGCGGAGAAGAACTCTTATTTCAATTCTCCAATTGCACCAACTCTCCGTGTCTGTACCAAACTGATGAAATCTCTGACCAACAAGAGAAAGCATGAAAATATACCCCTGGTCGTAACTCCATACTTGTTGGAACAGTTCAATGCTCAACAACAACTGCATCAGTTTCAAGTGGCTCAGGAACAGCAACAACCTCAACTACAACCAGAACACCAACAACCTGAACCCCACCAATCACCACATCAATCTCCACATCAGTCACCACACCAATCACCACATCATTCCCCTCTACATCAAACACACACAGTTGAAGACGAACGTCAGGAATACAACTTCTTCGAAACCCAACCGTCTTCATCTGAACCACTACCGCAACAACAACACACCCACTTTTACCCACAAACACAATCAACCTCACAACCACTACCTGCTGACTCTACCTCAAATCCAGAGTTGCAGTCCTTTCGAAAGGACCTACAGGTAGCTCAGGTACTTTCTGACTTCTCTTCTAACTTTAATATTGATATGTCAGATTATGTTTGTGACCTTGATTTTGTTTTCCAGCCTACCAGCAATGAACCTGACAACACACAGGTTCATAACCTAGCTGAAGATTCTCTTCAACAAATATTCGTTTCTCCAAACACATCAACCAACACTTCAATGCAACCTGTTCGTAAAGTTGCGAGGAAACGGAGTTCGAGTAGTTTATTGAGTCAACCCGCAGCTCTGTCTTCCATAAAGAAGCCAAGGTTGGAAGCCCTGGAGACATCTGCAGCCTCATCCTTGCCTTCCCAAAAAGGCTTGGACTTGGAACAGGCAATGAAACAGTCTCTGGACTCATTCTCTCAACAGAATGATGCCATTGAAGTTGACCGTCCTGCCACGGTACCCTGTACAGAGTCAAGCACTGCGCTAGCACTCACGCTAGTGCAAGACCAAACAGATACACAGGTTACTATGTTTACTGATTGCACAGATTTTCAAAATCCAATTAATATGTATGAAAACTTTACTGATCACACTTTACTTTATGATCAGGAGGAACTTGGCAGCATGCAAGTAAACCTGCCCTCGCAGGCATTCGGAGGACAATTTGTTCCTCCACTACCTTTGAACCCATCTCAGGGGACATTGGTAGTTTACACAGGTACAGCTGGAAGAGTGAATACTATGAGTGAAGAAAGGCAAACACTGAGCGATACACATGCACGTGAGGCTAGTGAAACAGCTTTGAGTGTACGTAAGGTGAGTGCACACACTGACCCAGCTCTGTTTGAGGAACAAATGTCTAAGCTTAGAGCTGAATTAGCCCGAATGATTGCTGAAAATGAGAGGCTAAAGGGTGCACAATTGGTGACCCTAGAGAAGAAAGCTGATGAAAGGCCATCCAGTTCTTCCAGGGATGAGCTTAAAGGAGAAATTCAAGAGTTGACTGTCGAGATGAGATCTAATCATGCACTGTATATGTCAAAATTCGATGATATCGACGGGAAACTGGATCAACTCCTCAGGAACTCAAAGTCAGATGCTGATACCTCCAGAGAGGATCCCTCAACTAAGCGGGAGAATAGAAGAGATAGAGGAGGAGATGGAGACAAAGGTGACAGGGGCAATAGTTCGAATCAAAGTAACAAAGGGAATACTTCTGAATCTGCTCCTGACAATTCTGGAAAGTCTAAGGGCAAAGAGCCGGCACATCAATCTGAGAATGTCTTTGATTCTGATAACTATGATGATTTTCCACAAGACATGGATGATGATGACGTCTTCGATGCTACCTACCGTCAAGCAGAGGAAGAAGGCAAATTTGAGGAGAGCTATCTGTTTCAGGATGAAGAACCTGTTGACCCTGAACATGAAGAGAATGTCCGGAAGTTTAAAGCTGAGAATGAAGCTAGGAAGCGTAAGCTTCGTGATTACCAGAAACTTCTAGAGGACAAGTTGATAACTGAAGAGCAAATCAAGATAGAGAAGCAGAAAATCTATGATGCTGCGTGCAAGCAGAAGAATCTTGATATAAAAAGGAAAGTTGGAAAAAGCTGGGACATAGCAAAGAGGATTTTCAATGGACCTCAAAGGGAGTCTTTCAATGACAGAAAGTTTTTATCTCTGATCTACGATCTTCGAGAGGTAAACCCTGACGAGGATATCTTTATGCATGCCCTCGCTTTAGAAATTGATTATTTGACTGTGGGAGTCAATAACTTGCTAGAACAGTGGGAGCTGATTGTATATACACGGAGAAATGGTTCATTTAGATTATCTGTTGAATTTCTTAAATCATTCTCTGTGTCTGAGCTTTGGGTACTTCGCAATAAGGTAAAGCGATGCTCCAACCTGAATGAACTTCTTCGTGACAAGCTGTTGGACTGTGCTGTCTTCAATAGTCCACAAGTTGTCAAAAATCCATACAGTATAAAGTTCATTCACAAGGAGCTCTTATGCACTGTCAATCTAAATGAGGAGGCTTTACCTAAGTATCCTGCTAAGCGACTGGCTCTAGCATCCACTCTACTTCGAACCAAGGGCTTCGCTTCTAAAGCTAAGTCTGATGCTGATGATGTGATTCTTGCCTACTGCACCCGAAGGAATATTTCTCAATACTTCCGGAGGATGAAGAATGTTACAAAGGCTCAGCCATCGGACTTCCAAGAAGACCCTATAGAGATGGAAGTGTTACATCAACTGGCTCTGGCAAGGGAACGTAAGAAGCGTGGTGAGTCCACTACATCAGAAGTGCCATCCAGAGAAGAACCGTCAACTCCTGTCCTTCACAGTTCAGATATCGAAGAAGGAGAAGTTGATCTTTAGATTTGTTAAGGAATCTGTAATATATGTTCAGTAAGAACATCCTTATGTAATCTAATGTACTTGTTTGAATTCTGGTGAATGTTTAATGAAATACCAGAAACTTTTTGCTATTTACAATTCATGTTTAATCCTTTGTCTTATCAGTTAGTTGAGTTATCCTCTCGATAATTTGCATGTTATGTTAACAAACAAATAGGGGGAGATTGAAAGGCAAATGTTAAGCCTATTTGTATTTAAGAGTATCAACTCAACTCTGATAAGAAAGAAAGTAAATTAGCAAGCACTATTGAAGGAATCCGTACGAAGAACGTCAAGTGATTTATTAAAATCATATGTCTGAAGAATTTCAGGATGCTGCTGCACACCACTGATAGAAGTTCATTAATATGTTCAAGCCTCAGTGTACAAATAATATTTTGTAGCACGTCCAGAAGTCCAGAAGGTATAAAGTTTTAATACTTCATTTATTCAGAAGATTCCAAACTATTTCTACTTATGAAGAAGAACTACGAAGACAAAGACTCGACGAACAAACCACTTCTCAAATGTTTAATTGATAAGGAATATTTGATTCAGCTAGATACAGATGAACCAGACAGTACATTTGTGTGTCAGCTACTCAAATTAAATATTCTGCATCAACAATAGGTGGTCGTTCAATCAAGACAAGAATCAGATCTTTTAAAGGATGTCAGAGGACCTGCTGCTGAAGGCTGTGCTCAATATAATTGTTCTTTTAATTTATTCACATCTCAAATTAATTATATAAGTTATGTAATTTATTTATTAAATTGATTCACACTTGAATTAATTTAATTTATGAATTTATATGATTAATATAATTAAGTGAATAATTATTGAATTAATTATATTAAAGAAAATCTATTTAAAACTGATTTTGGGCACGGTATGACAATCATATAGATTGTCATACCGCACCTGGTTTGTCATACCGTGTCTGTGGCATGACATATGTTCATTTTGTCATACCGAATGTGAATTGGCATGACAATACCATGCATTGTCATACCGAATTCAATCAGTATGACATTGCTATGGTTTGTCATACCGAATTCATGTTGTATGACATTACTAGACATTGTCATACCGATCCATGACTTAACCTCCAAGTCATATGTCATGCTATGCTTTGTCATACCGAAAATTGCAGCATGACAATGTCCTGTTATGTCATACCGATTTCTATTTCAGCATGACATGAGCTCACATTGTCATACTGATTTCAATTGTAGCATGACATTAGCTCACATTGTCATACTGATCTTTGTAGCATGGTCATACCAGCTTTGTCATACAAGTTCAAGGGGTTTGCCTATAAATATGGCCTCCCCTCTTCATTTGAAATGTTGTTCAAAGCTTTGTAAACTTTCAAGTTGTTTGTAACTTGCTATTCGTTATATCCACAGTTTTCTGTGCTTTGATCACTCGGTTGTTTTATTCACTAAACTAGAATACATCCTGTCGAATTTATTCTACGAAATTTAGTGAACATTAAAACGAACCATATTAATTATATAACGACTTAAAAATTGTTATATTAATTAATTTAAATCTGATTAACAAGTTAAACTCCGATCAGATTATTCCGCCGCGATTATTTTGTTACGATTGTATTCAACCCCCCCCTTCTACAATCGTATCTGGACCTAACAGATCTCTTTTAAAGTAAGAGAGCAATGTAAATATGAATTACTAACCTGCATCGAAGCTCTTCCACCTCTCCAGTCCTTGGCAGATGGTCTGATGTCAACATTTTTTTGTGTGACTGAAATAATAGGATACCATTATTTAATCACAACAACAGCACAAGAATCATTAATTTTGAGAATTTGAAATAAGATGAAGAGAAATATTACTACAACTATAGTATATTGAGATCCATAATAAAGATTTTGAGGAGTTTCTAAAGTTCCGCACTGCCTCTTCTGTTAATAACAATATATGATTTTCATCATATCCAGTCCATATATATATTGGTCAATTTATGGATCTATATACAACAAAGATGTTCATCTCTGGTGGCAGCAGCAAGATTAACTAAGTTGAGTTGCACTAGCCCTGCACAAGAGAGACAACCAAAACCAGAATGAACACGATCCAGAACTGAACTTAGTAGGAAATTGAATACTCTGAAATCAAGAACAATTTGAATTATAAAGAAATCAAGAAATAATAATCATTAACTACTATGAAATATATAGCTTTGGTATTTCTGAGTTCTAGAATAATCTGAATCATTGTTTATTTCTTAAAGAATTGTTTTGTAGAATAATTTGTTAATTTGCAAAGATACTACTGCAGTATTGACCAAAGATGGAAAATATAGCCCTGAGATTATAAATTATATATACTTTGCTGAGCTCTAAACAAATATTACCTTTCATTCTTGACAAAACCAAAACGTGCACCAAAATAAAATGCAACCAAAAGCAACCATGTATCACTGTGAACTGCAACAAGTGATAACCAGTCCTCTGCAATTACACATAATATAAAGCAGAGGAAAAAATAGTATGCCTATTATCAAATCAACCCGAAGATATGCCTATTAAAAAAAAGAAAAGGAAGACAAGGCTCAAGTCTTACCTGTTCTTGTTATTCTTTGCGATGTCAAATTGATCAAATAACAAGTTTCTCAAATATGTCCGCAATTGCCATGTCAAGCACTGAAACTAAAAGAAGATTTTCTCTGCAGCTCCTTCCTTCAATAAATAATAGAACTGATACTAATTTTTACTAGCAACACCAATTATTCAGGTCACTTCTGAATACAACTTTTATATAAGATGCATACAACTTACAGTACTTATGGCAATACCAATGGTCTTCCACAAACATTCCCCTTGTCTCTAAAAGAACTTTCCCAGCCATATACAACAAAAAGATTCTACTCCCGAATAAAAGAAACATCACACAAGACATAGGTGTAAAACATATATCTACTGTAAAACGCACATATACAACAAATAAATTATACCCCAAATACAAGATATTCAAGTCAACCACCTAATTAAAGAACACAGATTATATTCCCAAATAAAATCTATCAAATTAAAATTAGGATTTTAGTCCCCAAATTTCAAACAAATCATTTTCAAACAAACATTAAACTTACCAAATGCATATGAAAACCCCCAAATAAAAAACCCCCAAACTGAAACCCCAAATTGAAATCTATAAAAAGCTATTTCATATAAAATTCGTAGAGAGAGAGAGACTAAGAATCTTACCTAACTGAGATTTCGACCTTTGTACACCGAGAGAGCAGCTTTGGAGCTTCTGTAGAGTGATGGAGCTTCGGGCTTTGACCTCGATAAGGTTTATTGAAGAAAGAAGGAGCTTCGTAGAGATGAAAGTGAGCTTCATAAAGATTGAGAGATACGGAAAGATTGCGAGCTGCGGAGAGACGGCATAGTGTAGAGAGAAATTAGGGTTCTTGCAGTTTGAGAGAGTCGAGACAACATGTGAGTTTGAGAAAGTCGAGATGAGAGACTGAGATTGAGTGTGTTTATTTTGTTTATTATATTCTTTTGTTTTTATTGTTTTTGATAAGATTTGGGGGTAGGAAATAATTCCAAGGGCGGGAGAATATTTGGTAACTAGTGGGAAACAATTGATGATCAGGGATAAAAAGTGTGCGGTGCGCGTATTTTTTTCTAAAATGTAGTTAAGACATCGTCTGATTTGGCAAAGTGATGTATGAACACCACAGAGACATCGTAATTATAAAAGACGATGTAGTAAAGCTTTTTTACATCGGCCGCATCAGGGAACGATGTTAAAAGGGTGATGTCTATTCCAGTTTTTCTAGTAGTGTGGTGAAAATATCTGCTAGTTGCTTTTCACTAGGGACAAAATGAAGTTCAATTGTTCCATTCATCACATGTTCCCTAATTAAGTGATACCTTATGTCAATGTGCTTTGTTCTTGAGTGCTGCACTGGATTCTCAGTTATAGCAATAGCACTTGTGTTGTCACAGAAAATAGGAATTTTGGAGATTCTCAATCCATAATCAACTAATTGATTTTTCATCCATAAAATCTGTGCACAACAGCTTCCAGCAGCAATATATTCAGCTTCTGCAGTTGATGAAGAAACTGAGTTCTGCTTTTTGCTGAACCAAGATACCAGCTTGTTTCCTAGAAATTGAGAAGTACCAGTAGTGCTTTTTCTGTCAATTCTACACCCTGCATAATTAGCATCTGAAAAACCAATTAAATCAAAACTAGAATCTCTAGGATACCAAATGTCAAGATTTGGTGTACCCTTGAGATATCTGAAAATCCTTTTAATTGCTATTAAATGAGATTCCCTAGGATCAGCTTGGAATCTAGCACAAAGACAGGTGGCAAACATTATATCAGGTCTACTGGCTGTTAAATATAAAAGTGAGCCAACCATGTCTCTATAACTTGAAATGTCCACTTTCTTTTCCTTAGTATTCAATTCAAGTTTAGTGGCAGTGGCCATGGGAGTTTTAGCAGTTGAGCAATTTATAAGATCAAACTTTTTCAATAAGTCATAGACATATTTAGTCTGACTTATAAATATGCCATCACTTACTTGTTTGACTTGCAAACCAAGAAAGTAGGTCAATTCTCCCATCATGCTCATTTCATATTTACTTTGCATTAGCATGGCAAACTTTTTACAAAGTTTCTCATCTGTAGACCCAAATATTATGTCATCCACATAAATTTGAACAAGTATACTAGAGCCATTAACATTTCTGTAAAATAATGTTTCATCAACAGTACCTCTTGTGAAGTGATTCTCAAGAAGAAACTGTGATAAGGTGTCATACCAGGCTCTAGGTGCTTGCTTCAATCCATAGAGAGCTTTCAAGAGAAGATATACAAATTCTGGAAAATTTGGATCTTCAAAACCAGGTGGCTGACTCACATAGACTTCTTCTTCAAGCTCACCATTCAGAAAGACACTCTTGACATCCATTTGATAGACTTTGAAATTGGCATGAGCAGCATAAGCAAGAAAGATTCTGATGGCTTCAAGTCTGGCTACAGGAGCAAATGTCTCATCATAATCTATTCCTTCTTCTTGAAAGTAGCCCTTAGCTACCAGTCTTGCTTTGTTCCTTGTCACCACACCATTTTCATCCATCTTATTTCTGAATACCCATCTTGTACCAACAATTGCTCTATCTTTTGGTTTGGGTACCAGCTTCCACACTTTGTTTCTTTCAAACTGATTTAGCTCTTCTTGCATAGCTAGAATCCAGTCAGGGTCAAGAAGAGCTTCTTCAACCTTTTTAGGTTCTTCCTGTGATAGAAAGCTGCTGTATAGACATTCATCCATAGTAGCTCTCCTTATTTTGACACCAGCAGCAGCATCTCCAATAATAAGCTCAAAGGGATGATCCCTTGTCCATTTTCTTTGTGGAGAAAGATTTGATCTGGATGAACTGGCTTCATTTGTAAAGTCAGTTTTATTTTGAGAAGCTCCCCCTAAGTGTATGGACCTTGAACTACTAGCCATTGGTGAACTAGTATTGGATAAATCATTAGCCATTGATGTAGATTGAGTTACATCAACTGCTGTTCTGGTATTGGGTAAATTATTACCAATTGATGGAGGAATCGCACCAGAATTTATATTTACAACACAGTCATCATCATCACTTTCAAGTTCATTTATTCCTTCATATTCATTTTCAAATTGAAGGACATCATGAAATCCTTCATCATCTAAGCCTTGAATTTTCTTGTCATCAAACATTACATGGACAGATTCCATAACAATGTTTAATCTTAGATTATAAACTCTATAGGCTTTTCCAACAGCATATCCAACAAATATTCCTTCATCTGCCTTTGCTTCAAATTTACCAAGATTTTCACCTTGATTTCTTAATACAAAACACTTGCATCCAAAGACATGCAGAAAGTTCAATGTTGGCTTCTTTCCTTTAAACAATTGATAGGGGGTCATTCCTTGTGCTTGGTTTATCAAAGAGATATTTTGAGTGTAACATGCTGTGTTAACAGCTTCAGCCCAAAAGTAAGTTGGTAATTTTGATTCTTCAAGCATTGTTCTAGCAGCTTCAATAAGAATTTTGTTCTTCCTTTCAACTACACCATTTTGTTGAGGAGTTCTTGCAGCAGAGAACTCATGGTGAATGCCTTTATCTTAACAGAAACTCTTCATAACAGAGTTTTTGAACTCAGTCCCATTATCACTTCTGATTTTTTGAGACTTTTCTTCCTGGATCAATGTTGTCAACTATCTTAATATGATTGATGATGATTTAACTTGCTTCATCCTTGGAATGAACAAAATAGGTCCAAGTAAATCTTGTAAAATCATCCACAATCACAAGACAGTATTTCTTCTTTGAAATTGACATGATGTTGACTGGTCCAAACAAGTCCATATGTAGAGGTCTATCAATTGATGATTTCAGTTTGCTTTTGAGAGAGGACTTTCTTTGCTTTCCAATTTGGCAAGCATCACACAGACCATCCTTGGAAAATTCCAACTTTGGCAGTCATCTAACAAGATCTTTTCTCACAAGATCATTCATAGCCTTGAAGTTTAAATGAGACAATTTCTTATGCCACAGCCAACTATCATCCAAGCTTGCTTTGTTGAATAAGCAAGTGAGAGAATCTGCACTTGTAGACTTGAAATCAGCTATGTAGACATTGCCTTTCCTATTTCCAGTTAAAACCACTTTGTTATCTTCCTTATCAGAGATAACACAGGCTTCTGTTGAGAACCAGACTTGATGTCCTCTGTCACACAGTTGACTGATGCTCATGTGCCTTGAGCACCCACTATCAAGATACCAAAGATTCTTTCTTCCTCCCTGCACAGATTCAATACACTTTAAGTTGATTTTGGTACCTAAGCAGTCTTGGGTCCAGTTTTGTTAGACATAATCTTTGATTTAGAAGAATTAATTTCTTTGGATTTAGAAGGCTTGGAAACAACTTCATCCTCAGAATTAATCTTCTTAACCTTAGGCATCACAGCAGAATTAGAGGAACCAACATCAAGAGTTCACAGAGAATTGATTTAAATTAGCATGATTCATGTTGACATGAGGATTGGGCACAACAGACATGTTAAATGCACCAAAGAATGGATTAGGCATGAAAGGCATATTAGCATATTGAATGGGAGCATGTGGAAACATAGACATATAAGGCATGTGAGAATTCATCATAGGATTAGGCATGCAATAATCAGGTAGAGCATTTTTTCAGTTAATAGCAAGATGATTAACACTACCACATTTAGAACATGTTTTTCTGACAGCATTCTTGTCAGGTGTGTAATCATTCTTTTTGTTGATTCCAACTTTGCCATTCCTAGAACTCTTCTTCTTTCCTTTTCCAGCTTCCATTCTTTCTTCACTATGACCAATCCCTTCTTTTTCAATCTTCTTGGAACTCCCAGATTCCTTCACAAAGTTCTTATTGATGGGCCCATATTTCTTATCCAACTTCTTGAGTTTGTTTTCATCAACTGTTGTTTGATTCTTTGATGGATAGCTTTCATCCGTTGGTTGAGTATCTATCAATGGATGATCACTATCCACTAAGAGATCAGATTCATCTAACAGTTTTTTGTTCTTTTTCCAGGAATTTTTACAAGATTCCTCAAGAACTTGTGTGGAGCACATGTTCTCAAGAACATTCCTAGAATCCTTCCATTTAACAATTATCTCTTGTTCCCTTTCCAATTGCTTTTTGAGAATTTCTTCTCTTTTCAGAACAGCCAACAACTCATCTTTGGCAAGCTCAGAAGACTTTTTGATTTTATCCATTTGGATTAGATCAGTTTCAAGCTTTCCATTTCTTTCAGTAAGCAAATCATTAGTCCCTTTGATTCTAACATTTTCTTTTGTTAGAGATTTAAGAGAGACTCTAAGATTATAGATTTCATTAGACATGTCATCAATGATTTGATTGCATTAAGATTTAGAGAGATCAGATGTGTTGGTGGTCTTTACCTGTCCATTACTGGTGGTGGAAGAATCAGCTCCATCTCCTATTGCCATCAAGGCAAGGTTGACATGTTCCTCATTGTCAGAATCTCCTTCATCAGCAGCCCAGTCACCATCCTCAGTTATGAGTGCCTTTTCCTTGCTTTGCTTGAGTAGATCAAAATACTTTCTTCTGTAATCCACATTTTCTGAGGAGGATCCTTTCTTTTCAACAGAAGGTCTTCTGCACTAATTAGAAAAGTGTCCAGGCAGACCATAGTTAAAGCACTTGAATTTTGATCTATCAACCATACCAGATGGTTTGGATTGATTTCCTCTGTTAAAAGGTCTAGAGCTGACAGCATTTCTTTTGAATTTGAGCTTAGAGAATTTTCTGGAAAGAAATGCTAGATGTTCATCAAGATCATCTAGCTCATCTTGAGCTGAAGGTTCTTCATCTTCCTCAATAGTTTTTCCTTTCTTCTTTCCATCATCCTTCTTTCCTTCACAAGCAGAGCTGCTTGAGGGCTTTCCAGCAATTACAGACTTTAATGCCTTCTCCTCTTCCTCTTCCTTTTCTGCTACAAGAGCCACAGCTTTCTCTCTCTTGGAGTTCTTTTCTAGTTCTTCATCTTGCTGTATTTCAAGCTCATAAGTTTTAAGAATACCATATAGTTTGTCAAGAGAGTATTCGTTAAAATTCTGAGCCTGTCTTACAGGAACAGTCATAGATTTCCAATCTCTAGGAAATTCTCTCAAGAATTTGAAATTAGAATCCTTGACCATGTAGATTCTACCATACAGCTTTAATCCATTTAACAGTTTTTGAAATTTGTTAAACAGATCATTTAGAGATTCTCCAGATTTAGAGTGAAGGCTCTCATATTGTTGAACAAACAGCTGCATTTTGTTTTCCCTAACTTGATCAGTGCCTTCACATAAGGTTTGAATAGCGTCCGATACTTCTTTTGCAGTAGGACAATTGATAACACTATCAAACATGTCATCATCAATACCATTGAAAAGGATGTTCATGGCCTTGTTATCCTTGTGCACTTCCTTCTCATCTTCTTCAGTAAACTCGGAAGGATTTTTGGGCACTTCAACATCTTCTGCTTCACTTCCATCAAGTCTCAGGGCAGTGTTAATTTTAACTGGAACATGTGGTCCTTTCTCAATGCAGTTGATGTAGCTAGGATCCAGGGAGAGAAGATGCATCCTCATTTTTACTTTCCAATGAAAGTAGTGTTCTTTAACCAGCATTGGAATCTTGACTCCTTCATCTCTTCTTCCCATTCTTGATTGTCTTTAGGATCTGAAAACTTCTTGTATGTTAGAAGCCCAGCTCTGATACCAATTGTTATTTAGACAATGCAAACAATAAGTTAGATTGTAGGGGGGTGGAATACAATCTACAAAAATTTGAATAACTTTTGCACAACAGATTATATTCAAACTACAAGAGAATATAAAAGCTAAATCAGAAATTTAAAGAACAAGGATCTTGAAAATTTTAGGTGGATTGTTTGATCCACCTGGGAGATTTTTATATCAAGAACCTTCCAAGTAAAAATACTTGGCTGCTTACAAAAGAATGAAGAGCAGAAGCTTACAATTTCTTGCTAACTTTCTCTAGTGCTTTGCTCTTCAGTTCTTGGTGTTTGGATACTTTGAAATGTAAATTACAAAGTGAATATATACTACTACAAACAAAACTAGTCTGTAAAGTATTTTCCTACTCACTTTCTAGCTAGAACAAATATAGAATTTCTTGGACTTGATACTGCATTTGGCAGCTTGAAATTCTTGTTGCTTTGCCAGAAATGGTAGGCTTCGAGTTTCTCAATATTTGACTAAACTCCTTTTGGTTTAGCTTCCAAAGCTGGTGCAGCATCTGTCACATCAAACCATGTGAACTTTGTCTTTTACCTGACTTGTAGCTGTTAATTGCTGATAATCAATTGCTAATATTATCAATTGATAATACACTGAAATAGCAATTGATAGTCTTCTTTGAGTTATGGGATAATGATGATGTTGATATAGTGGTTGATAATCTTTCTTCCAAATAGCCATTGATACTTTAAAATTACCGATCGATCTTCACTTCACTTGGATAGATTACATGACTTCTCATATTTACAATTATGTCACCCTATCTAAACATCCATTGAAAGATCAACTGCTAATCTAAAAGTACACATTATTTTTACATCAACTGCTAAGATACTCCAGCTTTGTTACAGTACCTCATCATCCGTTGATGGATCAATCTGATCAATTGATACTGCCTTAGCATGCCATCAATTGATCAGCTACATGTAATTTTATTCTAAGTAAGAATAAAATACTTTGTATCATCAAGCATCACATATTCCTAACAAATATATTCGACCGGAAATTATTTTCGACTAGATTAAATTCGACCGGTAGTTTCCCGGTCGAAAATGACTATTTTCGACCGTATACGGTCGAAATAAGGCATTTTCGACTAGAATTGGACGGTCAAAAATGACTGCTTTTCTTGTAGTGTAGGAATAACTTCACCAAAACTTCTGTCATTTGCTTGTTTAGTGTAAGTTTAAAGGTTGGGCTACATTTTGATGCTTAAGTGAGAATTTTTAAGGCTATTTTTTGTGGTTAAGTCAATTTTCTTATTTTTGAGTTTCTAGGAGTTCCATATGTCCGATTATAATGAATTTTGGACAACATATTTCTTACTCCTCTAGCATCTAAATGTTTAAAGGTGGAGATAGAATTTGTAAGTCTAGATTGTCTAATTATAGAGGTTATGGCATAGATATTTGTATCACAGTGAGGGTTAAACTTTACGTGGTGAAATGATGTGTCTTTTTTGCCCAAAATACATTTTTGGTTGATTCTTAAATTAAAGTCAAGGTTACCAAGATAAGTCAGCATTAATTCTAGATATCATGGTTGTCATCCCACCGAAAAATGACTGAATGATGAAGAAGGTGGCTATAAAGCAATCGCCGTCTTTATATATATAATGTGTATCTCAATAGTATCCCTATCATTATCATTAGTGACTCTCTCTTTAAAAAGTGTTGTAACACACGAACTTTTGTTTGTATATATATTGAAGGTATTTTTGGATATAGTTGTGGATAATTAACATGGTTTGTAGCCCATGAACTATTACATAAAATAAGTTAGTTCATTACCATAAGTTTGTGTATTTTGTATGAACTAGTGCGATTTTTTGTAATTATGAAACAGAATTTACTTATGTATATCACAATAGATGTTTTATTTTATATATGTATAGATTGAGCTCTGCATTGACACTCTTCATTAAGACAATAAAACATGTTATTATTATTTTATTTCATTTATATATATTCATATTATTGAATAATATTCATATATGGTTTTTTATGTTATTCAATCAGATTTATCTCCCTTATCTCCTTCATCCTCTATGAATAACTTTGCAATACTTCTTTGGTTTGCTTGCTTACTATGAGTTTAAAGGTTGACTAAAATTGATACTGAAGTGAAAATTTTAAAAAAAAGATCGAGTCTAATCTTATTTAATATATAATATTAAATAGACAAATATTTGTATTTCACCGTAACATCACATAATGAAAGGTTTAGAGTGTTTTTTTTATTTAGATCGACTTTTGTAAAATATATAGTATCATCATAAAGCTAATATCGTGATGATTATATTTTAAATACTTTCCATCATAACCAGATAATATAAATATTCAAAAAAACCAAAATGTTATATCTAATATAAATCACTTAATAAATCTCAAAAGCTGTGAGTATGATACATGAAATGGTATAGAGTAAGCCTATGCATAATTTTAAGAGATTGGGTTGTGCTTGGGCAACCCATTAAGGCCTGTTTTTGTTTTGGACCATAACATTAATATCTTATATATAATTTTGGGCTACCCACTAAGCCTCCATAACCCTAGTTTCTTATATAAATCCCTAGTTGTTTGAGTTAGCCGCAGAGTTAGCGGCACACCCACCCCTGTATTTTATAAGTCTAATTCTCTCATCCTATATTCATTAGAGTGTATAATATCATCGGTATATTTTTTCATCGCCACTTTGATTACAAATTACAATTTTAGTCATAAATTTTTTAATAAGATGTTCTCTAGTGATATGATTTCTCATCAGTTGTGAGTATTTCACTTGTTCATTAGATGATATTTCATGTACATGGTACAGATCTCATATATTTGTTAATATAATCTCTATAGACATAATTCAATCTCATCTTTCTACTATTGGGGATATAAATTAATATATTTGCAGTTCATTTTCCTAAATTTTTTGTGGAATTGAATACCATTTTAACAATTCTTATTATGATGTTAATAAGTAAGATTTTGCTTTCAGGTTTTGGTTATACAAGTATGCATCTTGGTGCCCATGAGTTGTTTATGGATCTAAATTTCAAGCAATGAAGAAGAAGATGCTCCAAGTTTACATCATCTGTAAGTGAATATTTCACATCTTTAAGAATATTTAATGCTTTTTTTTCAGTGCATGTTATTTAATTATTTTAATATGATTTATTTATTTAAAAGTAATACAAATAGTAATTTAAAATCAAAAATATATTTTTGTTAATTAAGATTCTCCAAAATATAGTTGGTACAAGTTAGTATCTTTTTAAGAAACCTGAGTGTTAGTTATTGATTTGTTGGTTTTCTTTACTACAATAGATGAATAAAAAAAATTTGAAGTTTGTAATTGTGTTTTGGAATTAAATAACGTTGTAATAATCATTGAAGTTTGCAATATTTCTATGAAATTAAGTTTTTTATATATATAATTTTCTCTAACAATATATATCATTGATTTTCTTTTAAGAAATCAAACAAATTTCCCCCCATTTTATGCTTTGTTAATTATGCCATCAATATTTATTACTAACTATATTGATAAATGCATTCTCGAAATAGAAACCTATTATAGCAAAATGATCATATAGGCATGTTCTAAAAATTAATTATATTTAACTTTTCTACTTTATTTAAATAAAATTCATTAACATAAAATCAATACCCAGATATAATCTAAAACATTTCCTCATAATTTATAGACTTATAGATGACTTAGCATCCATTATTACGAACAATTTAACCTCAATGAGAAAATAATTTTATAATATGATAGATGGCATAATCAATCCCCATTTATTATAGCAACTAAACACATCTCCAGGATCTAAATGTTATATTTAATACCATGACCTTATTAATGCATATATTGACCACCAAACACAATGATGAGAAGATTTAAAATGTCATGACTTTGCTTAATATGTTTGATTTCTTAAAAAAACTAATGATATATATTGTTGTGACAATGATAATATTGCATGTATTGCTGAGTGAAACAAAAAGAAGAGAAAAAAGGCTGTAGGTTCTTGTTATTGCATGTACGAAACAAATGATTGTATCTTTATTCTAGTGAAATAGAAAGCTTGTTTTTTTTTATTTATAAATCTTTATAGAATCAAGTGATTTTAAACTTCTATATTTGAGTAAAAGCCGACCACCTTTTCAACAAAAAGAACTTATAATGCTCCCCCGTCAAATCATCAATTGCTTTTATAACTTGGTGTAAATCAGACTCCATTAGTTTAAAAACTACATAAATATCTTTAAATTGTCTTTTAGAAGGGGGCAATAAGATGTGTTTGATTTCCACTATGTTCTGATGATGTAGGATTCGACTTATTAATACCATATATGTTTGATCCAACATTTGATTTCCACTATGTTCTGATGATGTAGGATTCGACTTATTACTACAATATATGTTTGATCCAACATATTGGAAATCTAATAAAGCAAAAGTTGGATCAAACATATATGGTAGTAATAAGTCGATTCCTACATCATCAGAACATAGTGGAAATCAAACACATCTTATTGCCCCCTTCTAAAAGAGAATTTAAAGACATATATGTAGTTTTCGAACTAATGGAGTCTGATTTACACCAAGTTATAAAGGCAAATGATGATTTGATCCAGAAGCATTATAAGTTCTTCCTATTAGTGATCAAAAATAATTGATTTTCTACTATATAGAGCTCTTCTCATCTTGTATTTTTTATTGTCACATTATCTTGACAGATTACAATGCTTTATATATAGCTTTACAGAATTTTCTAGAAATTATTTGATAGAAGATTCAACGAACCTTTAGATAATTCTAAATGCTAAGATTACAAGATTCATGAACTTAAATTTATTATAATCTTAATACATATACATGAATGTAAAAATGCATTAGTTTTCACAGTTGGAAATTGGTGGTCAGCTTTTACTCAAATATAGAAGCTCAAAAACACTTGATGAATGGTTTTGATACACTGAATAAAGATTTATAAATAAAAAAAAGCTTTCTATTTCATTAAAATAAAGATAGAGTCATTTGTTTGGTATTGCTTTTATGTCCTTGAATTTTCTTTTAAATAAAGTAGAAAAGTTGAATTTAATTTTTAGACATGCCTACATGGTCATTAAGATTTTATATTGAGAGTGCATTTACCAGTATAGTTAGAAATAACTATTATATTTTAGAAGTATGTTTCAGTATATAGTGAAATCAATAATGTGTAGGTTGTTGTGGGCGGATTGTGTTTATCTTTGCATAAGGTGGATTTTCTTTGGTCATCTATATTATTTTATTGACATTGAAAATTGATAGTTTACCTTCAAATAATTATTTGGCTTTTTAGGACATAAGCTGAACATCCTCATTTCCTTCCAAATTATCCTGAGACAGTGTACGTATAGGTGAACAATGGTCATGCTAATTGTAATGTGATCATACCATGAGTTACACATGTTGTACATACTTCTCAAAAGAGATTGTATATGATTATAGAAATAAATTTATGTCTAATCTACATATGCATATGAAAGTCTTCATGATTTTCTTTCAAATCTACATACAAATGGAAATACCGGGTGTCGACTTAATTAGGCATCTATACATCTTTCCATCATATATAGGTGGTGTTTGTTTACCGCTTTATAAGTTAGAAGCACATATTCGTACAGTTTGTAAGAAGTTATTTATGCATATTTTATCATTTTCTTCTTTTTAGCCTTCCTCCATTCCTTTTTCTCTCATTCATACCATAAAGACCATAGCCCAAGTGCAAGGAAGGTTTTCAGAACATACTCATCTCATATAATTTTTGAGTGTAGCACCAGTGTATCCAAAAAGCATGATGATAGTTTCTTCGTTACAGAAAAAACTCCTATATGAATATTTTTCATCAATATTGACACAAGGAATTCAAATAAAATGATAATTACTTGTTATATTGGGTTGACAAACGGTGTCAATTAGATAACTCAGGATTAAAATCCATAATATAAGAAAAACATCATATTGTGCAAAAAAAAAATTGTATTTTCACATTATAGTTAATTATTAAACTGAAACTTTTGGGCTCCCGCACTTAATATTAAGCTAATATTATAGACTTTTTAATAGTTGTTTTAAAGTAATGATTTTTTAATCCTGTAATGTTTACATAATTTCTGTACCTATCATTCCCAATACATATATGGGATGGAGTATTTTATGTTGAATACAGAAAACCACAAGCTTTTGATATTGAATTTGTCCGACTAGTAGTTAAACTCTCCATTGCATTATTCTTCTTGTTTATATAATTATTGGTATTAAAGTAGTTCCGATATTTATATAAGTACATGGAAGGAGTACTCCATACATGTAGGTACATAGTAATGAACAACATTATAATACATACTCCCCCCGTCCCTTTGAGAAGTATACATATGGATTTGGCACAGAGACTAAGAAAAGTGTATAAAGTAAATATAAAGTAATGAGAAAAGAAAGAATAGTGGGTAAACTAGTGGGTCCCATCAATATATAATTGATAGATTTGAAAAAGTAGTTGAAAGTAGTGGGTGGGTGCGTTTTTTATATTATAAAAGTTTACTATTTTCAGAAAGTTTTGAAATGTATAGAATTGGGTGGGACATCCAAAAGTGGAAAGTGTATAGAATTAAATGGGAGGGAGGGAGTAGTAGTTTTATGGCAAAAATCACCTTTATCACCAACAACTATATCAAAAAACACCTCCAATATAAAATACTCAAAGAAATTGTGTGTTACCATACTATTTATACTCAAAGAAATTTGTGTGGAGAAGCCCTAGCGCTTCAGTTGTTAGAAAGAATGCTTGCATTTGAACTAAAACATAGGTAATAAATAAAACTTATTGTTGGAATCTGTCAATTTACCAATGTTTTGTTGATGCATGTAGTGTTTTGATCTGTGTAGGCTCTTTCAGATCCATATTTCAATAACTTAGCTAATGAAGAGAGAGAACCTTCTGCACAGCCAGTTTGAAAGTTGGAATTTGAATTTGAAAGGAGGAAGATAACAAAGATTAGACTCAGAATTTGGACGGAGAGGCACCAATGTTGATAATTATATTTGCAGATGGTCAACATGTTAATTATATATATCTTTTCTTTTGATCATTCATTGATCAAAGGCTACCTTTAAGATATATATCTTTGATCACATAGCACAAGCCTTCTGGCTTCTTGTGTTAGATATATATGTTTGGCTAGTTAGTTTTGATGAAAATTCCAACATATATCTGTGTATGCTCTTAAAAGTGAAGTACTTCTAACTTCACCTCTTTCCATATTTACCTCAAATTTTGTTCACCATTTTTGGATTTGTGTCGGAAAACATTGGCTATACGTCCTAGTAGGAAAGTATAAGAGCAAGGCCAGGTCCAGCTTTTTTGGTCCGACCAATGTGCCAAATAAGAAAACTTTTCTAGTATCCTTATTATAGCTAGGGTTCAAGTGCTGCAAACTTTTCTAATGTATGCTGCTAAATTATTTGACCTAGATATCACCTTAATGAGGTCTCCTCCCAAGGTCACGATAATATGTGATGATATGAGGTACCATCAAGTAGCAAAAGTTTCAGAAATAAATTAAAAGTTTCAGAAATAAATTACTAGGAGATCTGTTCTTCGTACATTAAGGTTGAGAGGAGTTGTTATTCTTGTGTATTGTTTTAAAATAGCTTCGACTAAAATTTATTATGAAATTGTATTCTATTCTGACAAATACATTTTTTTCAATATTATAAATATTCATATCCAAATCTATAACCATACTTGCTCAGCTTTCGAGCTCATCTTAATTGCTAATTGTTTAATCATGTTACAGCTAAACACGGTACTCGAAGACGTCCTGTTATGAAGGATGGATCGAAAAGATGGGCTCACGCGAAGACATCATGTTCTGAGAAATGGAAAGAAAAGATGGGCTAAGTTTATAGTTCTTCTTAGAATTCTAAGGCTCGCCACAAAATTTTGTTGATTCTTAAATTAAAATCATGGTTACTAAGATATGTCATCCCCGCCAAATACTAGGCCAGCCTTTCAACCTCCCAACTCTCCACCTAATATATCATTTTCTAGATCTCAGATAACTAGCTACAATATGCTTCCAGTACCTGTTATGTATATCATAATAGATATTTTCTTTTACTTGTATAGATTGAATTTTGTAGCTATCTAATTGACACTCTTGGTTAAGACAGTAAAACATGTAATTATTATTTTAATTCTTTTATTTATATTCATATATATATATATATATGAGATTTATATGTTATTCAATCATATTATCTTATTATTTCCATCATTCTCTCAGAATGTTTTCACAAATACTTCTTTTATTTGCTTGCTTAATGTGGTTGGGCTACATTTTCATGTTGATGTGAAAAATTTAAAGGATTTTTTTGGGTTGAGTCAATGATAGAGTATATATTTATATATATTTTAGATGATAATTATTCTCATATTAGTTATATTTTGCATTTAATTGGACATATATTAATTATATTTTAATATCTTATTGTAGGGAACAAGGAATTCAAAATTGGGAAGGATTTGGACAAATTAGAAGGAAATTCGCAACTATTGGCATACCCGCATTCGGAGTATTGTTTGAGCCATATCTTGAGTTCTAGAAGTCGGATTTGGGCGAGTAAACAGCCCACGCGAAGATAATTTAATTTTCTATCATTCTAGATGAATCCAGATATCAAAAGCCCGCTGAAACAGCCCAGGAACAGGGGAGAAAGTCAACTGCGAATTTTGACCTTTTGGAAACCCATTAAGTTTCGGAATTGCCTTGTATATTCCTATTAGAATAAAAACACTTTTGTATTAGGTATTATTAGACAGAGAATTACATACGTACTATTGAGGAAAGACACGGAGAAGAAGAGAAAGGATCGACATTTTGTATCGTATTCTATTCTTTTTATAATTCTTACATGACTATGATTGGCTAAACCTCTATTGTTGGAGGGCTGTTTTGAAGCCCTAAACTTTATGACGATGATATTTTGATTTTCCGAGATATGTTCTTGATTGCGCTTATATATACATCAATGCTTATAGATATTCTTGAATTAACTGTGGTATGTGGACATCTGATTCAGTTATGTGATTGATATATCTGTAAAGTCAATTAATCTTTCTATGTGGTGCATGGGATTAATTGTATCAATGTGTAATTTGTTTTAACCTTTCTATGTGGTCCATGGGGTTATGCGGATAGCTGAGTTTGTTTCTATGTGGGCCATGGCAAGTTCTCTATAAGTGTCTTTTAGAACATATCATAAGAGTTTCAGAGTATGTCATGGGTTTAATGGTTCCAACATGCTTTCCAACATGCTTCTTTAATTGTTAAAAACACACTTGCTTTAGTTTAATAATTAGTTTAATTAATAGATAAAACAAAATCCAATTGTTATCTCTTTGCAAAATTTAAGTTAAGTGAGCCCTTGATTCCTGGAGAAGAACGATACTCTTACTTTAACTGCATTATATACGACATAAAAGGGTTTTAATTGATTCACATCAATTTTTGGCGCCGCGCCGCCGGGGATTGAATTTCACTTTACTTTTGTTTTGTGTTAAATTTTGTTGTCTTGGTTTAAACGGTTTTTGTTTTCAGGTACATGGTCAAAACCCGTACATCTGAAGAACCTCTTGAACCGTTTGAAGACAATCCTGAGAAGCTCTTTCGTAAGAAGAGTGAGACCAAAAAAGATCAATTAGACAAGAAAAGTGAAGGGAAGCTCATTGTAGTCGATATGGCTATAGTACCCACACTTCGTGATGATGTTGCTGTCTCGGTTGCTAATATTGGCCATTCATGTATGGTCTATCCCAATCCTGCTCTGGGAAAATGCAACAGTTTTGAAATCAAGCAGAATTTGGTAATGAGACTACTAGTCTTCCATGACCTTCCAACTGAGGAACCTAATCAACATCTCTCTAGGTTCGTGACTATTGTGGAAAGCATGGGACCTGACATGGCAGACCCTCAAATTCTGAAGATGAAGGCTTTTCCATTCTCTCTTGACGGATCAGCTCTTGACTGGCTAGAAGAATTGCCAGTTGGTTATATTACTTTTTGGGAGAAATCGGCCCAGGAATTCTTGCAAAAATTCTATCCGGCAACTCGAGTCATGAACATGAGAAGCCAAATAGCTGGAATTCATCAAAATGCCACTGAAACTTATGCTGAATATTATGCAAGATTCCAAAAGCTGCAAAAGAGATGCCCACAACATGGATTTTCTAAGGGAAGTCTTCTTCATTTTTTCTATCAAGGTCTTCATGAAGGTGAAAAGAAACTCTTGAATTCAGCTGCTGGTGGTGCTTATGTAGATTTATCTCATGATGCTGCGGAGAAACTAATTGCTAAGGGAGCTGCTAATGAACTTCAATATGGTAGTCGTGCAAGTTCTGGCACAACTCAGGGAGCTCAATCTGATCAAAGGCTCTCAAATATTGAGCAAAGTATCAAAAAACTGAATGCATTATTATTGAGCGCTAAAACACCGAAAGCTCAAGTCTGTGGTATTTGCTCAACTCAGGGACATTTTACTGATGCATGTCCTACATTGGTTGAACCTACTTTAGAAGATGTTAATGCTATTGGCTTTGGAAATCAAGGAGCAAATCAGTTTTTGAATACTTACAATTCAAGATGGAAGGATCATCCCAATTTGAGGTACAGGAACACTAAAAATGCGTTAAATGGGTTTCAGTTTCAAAACAATTCTGCACCATCTGGTTTTCTACAAAAGGGGCAAGTCTCTCAAAGCACGAACAATGATAATACTATTGAGAAATTATTGTTCAAGTTGGTTGATGGGCAACTTGGGGATGTGATAAAGAAAATTAATCAAGAACATAAGCGTGGACGGTTGCCTGGAACTACACAACCAAATCTGAAACTCGAGCATGCTAACATCATTACTACTAAGAGTGGCTGGAATGTCATTCCCACTCAAAAGGTATTGGAAAATCAGGTTGATAAGCATGGTATCGAAAAAGACCCGGCAACTGAAAGAACTTCACACAACAAATTGGTTGAAGGAAGTGAGAATTCTCAAGCCAAGGAGGATAGTCATGAGAATGAGGATGAAGCTGAAATTGTGCACAACAATCACTACGCCATATATGGCCTATCGCAATGGTGTGAACGCGAGTATTGCAAAATTATGTTGCATTAGAGGCTCTCATCCATACCTACCGCAACGATAACCATTCATGTCAATTATATGTTGCAATAGCAAAAATTATGTGTTGCATAGAGTATTAGTAAAATAATTATTTGTAATATGATAATAAAATTTACTTAAAATAAAATTAGTATACTTTTAAATGATTAGTTAATAAAATATAATATACTAAACATGAAAAGACTAAATTTGAAATAATATATTATTTTTTATATTACCTCTTTAAAATAATTAACTATAATAAATATAATAAAATTGAAACTAATTAATTATGTATAAAATAATAATGCTGCAATTGCATTTTATATTTTTTTAAAATAAAATATATTAAAAAATGACCTTCAAATCAATTAATTATTTTAATTTAATTATTTAAAATATACTAACAAATAAACTTTATTAAATTTTTTTAATATATATTTAGATATATTAAGATATTAATTAATATTTAAATATATATTAAAATATTAATTTATGAAAAGTAAAAAGAAAACAAAAATTTGAAAAATTCGACATTGAAGTGTGACAAACGAGCGGCTTTTCCTTTTACTAAATCCCGCCTAAAATTTTCACTCAACTCTCAAAACAACTCCGTCTCTCTATCTCATCTCGCACCTCTCTCTCACCCCTCTCTCTCACGCCTCTCTTATTTCTCTCTCGCACCACCCTCTTAATCTTCTTTGTCTCTCACGCAAGGCACTTCTGTTTAGCACATACGTTTAATTGTTTCAATTACATCTCAATTGCGAATTAGGGCTGTCGAATTTGGGGGGTTTCAGTTCTGAGTTCAAATTAAGACTTATTAACTCAAACTTCTTCGACTAATCACTCTCTTTCTTTGTTTGTAGGTACGATTTGAGTTACTGGGATTCAATATGTGTTAAGGAAATTCCCCCATCTCTATATATTGCTTATTTGGGTGCTTGTCCAATGCTCTTTATGATTATTTGAGTGTTCTGTGTGCTTATTTGGGGTTCAATTTGAGTGCTTGTCCTATAGTTCAAATTAGGGCTTATTTGAGTGCTTATTCTAGTGCATGTGATATTTAGTTTTTGGTGAAATAACTTTTGGAATTTTAAAGGTATTGCTTGGAACTCTTTTTCTGTCTCTGTTGTTATGTGATTGTGTATTTATTACATGTATGTTGTGTTCTGTTGAGTGGAATCAGTTATGTTTTGGGGAACGTATGGGAACCATGTTGGATAAAAATGTGATGTATTGTGTTGGTTGAGCTCTTGTTAAGGTCTCTTTCTGACTTAAAATACAAAGTACTATATAGAACCATATCCGATCCATTAATGTTGCGAGATGCATTCTCTCAAATCCACAAATATGACTCGCTTTAGAAACCGTTGGGTACGGTCAATTTTATCACTGTGTACTTCACTTTTTCTAGTTTTTTGTTTTTTGGTGAAGTTGTTCAGGTAATGGTAAGGGTTGAAACAGCTGCAGAGGGAGCGAGCCGATAGTAGGAACTTGTTCAGGTATGTTCTGGAGCTGAGGATGAATGGGCTGGCTTTCTTATGTCTAAAAGAGCTTCAGGAGCTGAGGATGAATGAACTTGCTTTTGTCTTGCCTGACAGCGGAGCTGAGCATATTGTCTCTAATTTCAGTAACAGAGAAAGCCTTATGTGTGTGAGTATAACTTAGAAGAACTGTACTTTTCTGATCTAATAAAAAGCAAACAAAAAGGACATTTCTGCAGATGAATTTTTAAAATTGTTTCATTAATTTAGGATGCCTGTTAATTAACTATGTTGTATATAAAATAATAGCAACAAGAATTTATATTAATTGCTAGATTAAAGAGAGGGGTGTTAACTAATAGGGACGAGAGTCACTAACCTCCTTCTGTGTCATCAAACTTTCAGTAGAGAGTAAGCATCTGCAGTCATTGATTAAGTTGCTTGACTAAAACACATGTAACTTACTACAGATCTTGCTTCAGGACACCAATTGAGCATCTAACTTGAGTTATTAGCATAAGTTTTGTGGATATCAATGTGAATCTGTCTTGGAGTAATGTAAAGTTGCATGAGATTGTGAATTGATAAATGCCTACTGATTTGCTTAAGAATTGTGTTTGATAATGTGTTTAACAGGATTATAGTAGGTTCTGACTAAATTATGTCAAGTACTAAAGTAGGAACTGC
This sequence comes from Daucus carota subsp. sativus, assembly GCF_001625215.2. Classification (NCBI taxonomy): domain Eukaryota; kingdom Viridiplantae; phylum Streptophyta; class Magnoliopsida; order Apiales; family Apiaceae; genus Daucus; species Daucus carota. The sequence continues at coordinate 475,713 of NC_030382.2, read as the reverse complement.
ATTGCTAAGTATTAAGGTAGGAACCTGTTATCTAGAATTGTGAGATACTTGCAAAAATAAGATGTTGCTTATTTACATGGGATAAATTTTATAGAATACAATCAATTTATTAAAGGGTTAAGTATCTTAATACGAGTTCAAATCCTACAGGACCTACAGGGTGCTGGGATCATAACTCTTGCAGAAACGCACGATCTTACAGTATTTGAGCTGATATGATCACAAATATTAGATTTTGCATCCAAAACTAATATAGGGGTAATGTCTCTTTACAGATCCAAAATGAAGGAAATCATTTGCAATTAGGAGCTAAAGATGCTCTTCTTAATAGCCTTCTTGTTGCAGCTAAAAAATTCAGCTCGGGTCCCCCACAGATTCTTCAACTTACTTGGCAGGCTCTTTTGGTCATTGTTGTACTAGAAAAGAATGCTCTTTCTGTTATGAAAATATTTCAGTAGTAGTGCTGCTTCTGTTGATTGATTTAATCTAGTGATCAACTGTCATGTACATTGGAATGTGCATTTTTAGCGTGTTGGAAATCCAAGAACAAAGTACATATATTAGGCGATGCTTGTATGGCCAAGAGGTCAAGGAATTCAAACTAGAATAAATTCTTATTATGCTTTTATGACAATTATTTATGTATTATATTACTTTTATTTCTAACATAAATTTTCTTTTCGTATGCAGCTTTTGTCACATACACCGATGGTTATTGAGTTCCTACTAAATGAATCTGAGAAATATATTGATGGTGTTGTCCAACTACACGAAAGGAATAGGAAGCTTCTGTGATGCTTACTGAGTTGGGTGAGTCAGGATTCGTTCTTACATTTATAAAATGCATTTCTAGTTGAATATTTACAACTTTTTGTGGTTTAAATTATATCCTTTGTCTTGTCTTTTGAGACGCAGGTTCAAGCTGGTTGCTTGTCTGAAATTTCAGCTCCTTCATTGCCAGCTCATCCGCTTCTCAGTTTTGTATTCAACTCGTTGCAGGTAAGAACCTGTTATCTAGAAAATGATTACATTTGTAAGTGTTGTCCCTTTGTCCTTTTTCGGAGTTAAAAAGCATGCAGCTAATATTGAATTAATTTATCTGTGATAAAAATCCACAACCTGATGAACTAGTTATTAGTAATGCAAAATACTCTTGAGAATTTTACTGGAGAAATAGAGTTACGTGTGGTCAGTTTCTTTTCTATCCTACAGAGACTTGCATCACTTCAGGCGCTTAGCAAGTTCTCAAACTACAGCACCTTAATTGATACAGCCATGCAGTTATAAATCGAACACGAGCTTTGAGAATTGAATAAAAAATAAAATATCAAAGACATACTTCTATTAATGCAGTACTCTTACTATAGCCAGGACTTAGGAAGCTGCATTATCAATATAAACTAACAGAGACTTCCTTAGCAACTTATAGTTATATTTGTTTATATCTCTACAAGGCATCTGGTGTTTGTTTATATTTCTATCTTGTCTTAAAGATTAGATTTATATGATTATGTTTATAACACATATCACTTAAATATGGCATTTCATGTTTCATATCTTTTCAGCAATCCAGAAGTTTCGGACATCATTACATTCAAGGCGCCACCTATTCTTCACGTGTTAGTGGAAGAGTGAAGATATTTTGTTTATTGAAAGCAAAATGAAGTTGTGCTGCGCAAAGCTGTGAGTGGCTAAAGTTGTGAGGCGACTAAGCTGATTTGTTAGCTGCTTGGATTTGTTTGAACTTGTGTAGCTAATTTGGTTTGTAGCTATGTTGAATTGCTTGGATTTATTGGGAATTTTAATATTTAAACAGTATATTTTCAATTAGTTTTATGAAAAAATGTTGTCGTCGATTCATACAATGTTGCAGCTTGATGTAATAATTTGTTAAAAAGTTCTCTTTAATGTTGCACTAGCTCATATCTATGTTGGACCCACAGGTGGGACCCACAAATGGGTCCCTTTTTTTTTTGAAATAAGGTCTAACGTAACATAAAATATTTGTTGCTATAAGTTAGTCAGATGTTGCAATAGCGGTCTATTGTGACAGAAAAGCCCATGTTGCAGTAGGTAACCATAATGTTGCAATAGAAGCCTAGGGCAACATCGAAAAAAGCAACTTATATTTTATGTTGCAATAGCCTATTTTCGGGCTATGGCAACATATTTTGGGGTTATTGCATCATTGTTTTGATGTTGTTGAAGGCCATATATGGCGTAGGAGAAACATACTTCTTCAGTTTCTGCTAGTAAGTCTCTCAAACCTTCAAATTCAGTTATTACTAATAGTCGCTTCGATTCTGTCCCTTTCCCAGCTAGGTTGGTTCAGACAAAGAAGAGTGCATTAGAGACATACATTTTGGAGACTTTTCGCAAGGTTCACATTAATTTGCCTTTACTGGAGTGCATTCAGAATCTTCTTGCATATGCCAAGCTATTGAAGGACTTGTGTACTAAACGAAGGAGGCTCAAGGGGAGTGAAGTTGTTGAGATGAAGGAGAATGTGTCTGCGGTTCTACAAGGAAGGTTACCAAGATAGTGTAAGGATCCAGGAAGCTTCACTATTCCTTGCACCATTGGTAAATCTAAATATGAGAATGCATTACTTGATTTGGGTGCGTCAATTAATGTTATGCCATCTAGCTTGTATGAGAAATTATGTATTAAAACTGAACTTAAAACAAATGGTGTTACAATTTTATTAGCTGACAGATCTCACGTTTACTCGAAAGGTGTTTTGGAGGATGTTCTTGTGCAGGTTGGCAGGTTTCAATATCCGGCTGATTTTTATATCTTAGACATGGGAGATGCGAATAATGCACAACTTATTCTTGGTAGACCATTCATGTGTACTGCTCAAACAAGAATTGACGCTGCAAGGGGAGAGCTCAGTATGGACTTTGATAATGAAACCATTAAGTTCAACATGTTTGAGATGATGTGATATCCCGTGGATACTGAGACATGCTTTACAATGAGTACAACTGGTAGCATTGCTCAAAAGTACTTCGAGCTAATGAAGGATGATGTATTAGAAACAGTGATTTCTCAAGGCATCAGTGTTAATCAGGAAGGAAATTATCAAGCTTTTGAAGAGATTTCTATCACTCATATAGATGAAATTCTAGAGCAATGCAACACCTTGAAGGGAGCAGAGATTACAGGAGAACGGAAGTTTGTCCTCCCTAAAACTTCTAGTGAAAAGCAGTTGCCTTCAGTTGTTCAAGCACCACAATTGGATCTTAAGCCATTGCCTTCCCATCTCAAGTATGTTTTTCTTGGAAAGGTCGAGACACTACTGATCATGATCTCATCAAAGCTCACATCTGTGCAAGAAGAAAAAGTGGTGGAGTTGGTCCGCAATCACATCAACGTTATTGGTTGGAGTTTGGCGGATATTAGGGGAATCAGCCCCACACTATGTGTTCATAGAATTCAATTGGAAGAAGGTGCCAAACCTGTTAGAGTTCCTTAACGGTGACTCAATCCTCCTATGATGGAGGTTGTGAAGAAGGAAGTCATCAAGCTGCTAGACAATGGGATCATCTATTTAATTTCTGACTCTAAGTGGGTTTCTGCTGTTCATGTTGTTCCTAAAAAGTCTTGTATTACAGTGGTAGCAAATGAGGAGAATGAGTTGCTGACTCAACGTACAGTGACTGGTCATCGTGTTTGTATTGATTACAGGCCTCTCAACAATGCTACAAGGAAAGATCATTTTCCCTTGCCGTTCATTGATCAAATGATGGAAAGGTTATCTGGTCATGAGTACTATTGTTTCTTAGATGGGTACTATGGATATAATCAGATTGCTATAGCTCCAGAAGATCAAGAGAAAACAATATTGACATGTCCCTTTGGTACCTTTGCTTTTCGACGCTTGTCTTTTGGTCAGTGTAATGCCCCTGGAACGTTTCCAAGATGCATGATGAGCATATTCTCTGATTATGTGGGAAAAATTATTGAGGTTTTCATGGATGATTTCAGTGTCTTTGAAGATAGTTTTTATGATTGCTTGAAGAATTTGGGGGTTGTTTGAAAAGATGTGAAGAAACAAATTTAGTGCTCAACTGGGAAAAATGTCACTTCATGATAACCCATGGGATTGTTCTTGGATATGTGATTTCTTTAAAAGGTATTGAGGTTGATAAATCTAAAATTGACTTGATACGGTACTTGCCTACTCCGTCAAGTGTAAAGGAGATTCGATCTTTTCTTGGCCATGCTGGTTTTTACAGAAGATTTATTCAGGACTTCTCTAAAATAGCAAGGCCATTAACTAATCTTCTTTAAAAGGATGTACTTTTCGAGTTCAATGATGAGTGCAAGGTGGCATTTGAGGAGTTAAAACAGAAGCTTACATCATCTCAATAATGTGCGATGCCTCAGATTTCAATGAGTAAAGCATGCTTTCACCTTGTGAGATTTTGAGCCTATTTTATGATTGATATAATTTATGTCAATCTAATTTTTTTTGTGAGTGGTGTTCATCATTTGGTGTGTTGCTCTAGGATTTGGTTTAAACCTTATTTAGATGAAATGTTATTTGTATGCATGAAAATGATAAAGGCACTAGGATTAACCTCATCTATTCAAACAGTACCAAAAAGAATTATATCCTTAGTGAACCCCCTTGAGCTTGTATCCAAATTTTTGTTTATCACCAATCCAAATAGCAAGTGGAGAATGTGTTCATTGGTGTTACAATGTGAAAGGATTGTTGTGTACAAATGGTGCATAAGTGATAGTACTAGTACTTTCACACTTGTTCAGATTGTTATGTAATTGAAGGTTGCATATGTGGTACGATGATGTTGTTAGTGCTTGAGATTTGATGATTGAAATGTATATCTTCTATGAACCCTCACGAGACAACACTCGTCCTACTAGGCCTGCCTAGGGGTTTAACGGCTTGTTGCATATGCTCAATGCAATCGTGTCATCTACGAAAGTGATTGGAGCTTACCTTTTGAAATAATGTGCGATGCCTCAGATTATGCTGTTGGAACTGTACTTGGGCAACATAAGGACAAGAAGGTGCATGATATTTATTATGCTTATAGAACTTTGAATGATGCACAACTCAACTATGCTACCACTGAGAAAGAATTGTTGGCTGTCGTCTTTGCTTTGGAAAAATTTCGATCATACTTGATTGGTACAAAGGTGATTGTATTTACTGACCATGCAGCTCTTAAGTACTTGTTGGCCAAGAAGGAGGCAAAGCCACGACTTATTCGTTGGATCTTATTACTACAAGAGTTTGACATTTAAATCAAGGATAAGAAGGGATCCGAGAATGTTGTAGCTGATCATCTAAGTCGATTGGTGAGGGAGGAAGAAGATGTGCCTTTGACTGAGACGTTTCCAGATGAACAACTTCTCTAGATTGAGGTAAGTGCTCTTAATGAGGTCACACCATGGTATGCAGACATAGTGAACTATCTGTTTGACAAAAGTCTTCCTAATACACTGACTCGTTCACAAAAAAAGATAAGATTAAACATGATTCAAAATTTTATGTGTGGGATGATCCGTATCTTTGGAAATATTGTCAGGATTTAATAATAAGGAGATGTGTGCCTGATAATGAATTTGAATCTGTGTTGAAGTTTTGACATAATTATGCATGCGGAGGATATTTTGGAGGAAAAAGAACTGCACATAAGGTGTTAGAGTGTGGTTTTTATTGGCCTAAAATGTTTAAAGATGCTCAAGAATTTTGTAGGACTTGCGATAGATGTCAGCGAGTAGGGAACATCACTTCTAGGAATGAGATGCCCATGAATCCGATGTTTAATGTTGAAATATTTGATGTTTGGGGTATCGATTTCATGTGTCCATTTCCGAAGTCTAATGGTTTTGAATATATACTTTTAGCTGTTGATTATGTGTCGAAGTGGGTGGAAGCGAAAGCCACCCGCACTAATGATTCGAAAGTGGTTTCAGATTTCTTGAGGACTAACATTTTTGCTAGGTTCGGGATGCCCAAAGTTGTTATCAGTGATGGAGGGTCTCATTTCTGCAATGGGACCATCGAGGCACTATTTCACAAGTATAACATCTCACATAAAGTTTCTACACCTTATCATCCTCAAACCAATGGACAAGTAGAGGTGTCTAATAGGGAAATCAAGAAAATTCTTGAAAAGACTATAGGACCTACATGGAAGGATTGGAGTCAACAGTTAGATGATGCACTTTGGGCTTATAGGATGGTGTACAAGACACCCATTGGTATGTCTCCTTATCGCATTGTTTATGGTAAACCTTGTCATTTGCCAGTGGAACTTGAACATAAGGCATATTGGGATATTAAGAAATTCAATATGAGTCTTGATAAGGCGGGTTTGCATCGCAAGTTGCAATTGTCTGAATTGAAAGAACTACGCAATGAGGCTTATGAGAGTGCTCGTATTTACAAGGAAAAGTCAAAAGTGTTCCATGACAAGATAATTCACAGGAAGAATTTTGAGGTTGGACAAAAAGTTCTTTTGTATCATTCTCGGTTACGACTTTTTCCTGAAAAACTACGTTCAAGATGGATTGGCCCATTTGAAATTGTTGAAGTGTTTCCACACGGAGCTGTGAGCATTAAAAAAGATGATGGAAATGTGTTTAAGGTGAATGGACATCGTCTTAAACCTTATTTGGAGGATCCCTCTAACTATATCAAGGAGAGTGAGACTCTTAATGATGTGATTATCTCTGGTGCTTAAGTTCCGCGGCATCATGTCTAGCCAAAGACGTTAAAGAAAAACGCTTCTTGGGTGGCAACCCAAGCATATTGTACGATTAGTTATAGTATTTTTATAATAATTATAGTTCTTAGTAGTAAAATTATCATTATTATATTTATAGATTTTAATTTTTTTTACTCACGCAAGATGCACTAGTACAAACTGGACTTTCAGCGTCGGTTAAATAACCCCTAAGGCGTCGGTTAAATGGCGAAGCAAATGTGGGAGACGCTATAGGTACAGGCTTATAGCATCGGTTAAACTGGCGACGCAAATCATCTCTAGCATTGGTTAAAGAGCAATGCAAAAGGGCCAGCAACCGACGCTTTTGGTCATATATTAGCATCGCTGCACAAGAACGCCGACGCTGAAAGTATTACATAAGCGTCGGCCGTCAACAACGCCGATGCTTAAAGTACTACAAAAGCGTCGTTGGTAACAACGCCGACGCTTAAAGTATTACAATTAGCGTCGGTGGTCAAAAACGCTGACGCTTAAAGTAATACAAAAGCGTCGGTGGTCAACGACGCCGACGCCTAAAGTACTACAAAAGCGTCGGTGGTCAACAAAGCTGATGCTTAAAGACCTCACCTCTTGCGTCGGTCATAAAAACTGCCGACGCTGTAGATCCTGACCTCTTGCGTCGGTCATATAAAATGCCGACGCTTTCGTTTATATATATATTTTTAAATATTTCTTAAATATCTTTGTGACATGTTTCATTATACTAAAACAGCTAATATTATACCAATACAATACACCCAATAATTAAATCCCAAAACAACTTAAACAATTATATCAAGAATTAATTATGTCCTAGTTTACACTTGAAAGAAACATTACACATTAAATGCCGCAAAAAAACCTTCATGATGTCGGATTGTTAAAAATGAATCCAAACACACTGTCTCTAGCAAGAAGTTTAAGATCTTCAAGGACCAGTGATTGTATATCATAGTACTGCAACAGGCAAGAACTTAAATGCTTGAACTGTAAGGACTTCAAACGACAAGGCCGATGACAAGATTACCTACACATTCCCATCACTATTATACAATACACACCAATAAAATATTAAAACTATCTACCAAGTACTCAGAGCACAAAAAGGGGAGCAAAATGTTTCAAAAAGTTACCTTATTACAGACATTCTAAAGAGAAAAATTTTGCTCACAATTCTCGAACCTCATTGATTTCCTTTCTGGTATAGTTTCTTGAACCAAGACCCTTAAGAATATAAAAGACAACATATAAAAATAATTATTTAGTTCGATATTAACTGTAAAACAATATTTTAGTTAAATCTCTTACCATTTTCCAGTTCATGTCGGGTTGTTTCTGAGAAAGCATGACTATATCATACATGTATCTCATAACAAAAAAAATCAGAATCCATATCTCCTTTTTGCGGACACTACATAAAACCCAACAAGATGTATTAAATATAAGTAAAGAAATGAGCAAAAAATTAATGCAAAATCATGTCAGTTATACGTATACCTTAACCTCGGTGTGATGCCAAAGAAATTCTTTTTTGTTATTCCTTAGTCCACCTTGAGATTCGTATCATTTAAATGCCCTATAAGATGCAAATGTCATAACATCTCTTGCGAAACTAGGATTGATACATTACACCACATGAAATTTGAATTCATATTTAACTTACATTCTTGCAGGTGTTTTTAACCCTATTGTCCTATCTTTTTCAATTGATCAAACACGTTACTAATAGCAAAGATTATAATTTATAACAATACAATTATTAATAGAAACTTATTTTATTCTTACTCTTGGATGTACGGTGCCAAAATATAACGCTTATTTCTATTGGCAACCAAAAAATCTGACAAATAGTCTATTGCTTCATCTTGTCGTTGCTGGTGACATTTATGTGGCATGGCTAATCTGGATGACAACATGAATGCAAATGTATCATCCTTCAACTGTTTACACAACGTGCTAACGTACTTGTAAAAATCACTCATCACAATAAACATGTGTATTTAACATGCTTTAAAGTAAATTAATTAGAAAAAGGAGACTTGGTCTTACTTTAGAAAATTTTCAATTATGGGAGTATTTAACCATCTCATTTTCAAAAACTGATCAACATCTTCGGGTGTAATGTTTATCGGATCTTCTCCATTTTCTTCAAACGTAAAGACATCACCTTTTTTATTAGGGAGCCTCTTTTTGAGCAAGAAACTTAAACCTGCACAATGCTCACTTAAATTTATGTCATCAACAAGTACTTGCCGGTTTTCTTCACGGGAGTCACGGACCCTTTACTTTCAACCTTTTCTGAGTCATGTACTTTTTCTTTTGGTGTCATCTTATGGCTTTTTAACTTCTCCAATGATATAGGATCCTAGTCAAAGACATATATAAATGATTGATATACTGCAGTTAAATTACAAGAAAATATAGCTTCCATTAAACCTCAAAAGAAATACCTGCCCTAATGTCACAAGGTCCTTTGGCCATTGAACAAAGTGCCCCCTGGATTTCCTATATTATCATGTTCATCACATGACACATGAAGTGGAGTACGTTGATATTCAGGTACAACATCATCAATTGATACTCTAACATTGAGAGATGCCATCGGAATATTATGAATCATATTAACACCCTGACTATTTGACGGGAATACAGTCCCCCTTGCCACAACAACTCTTCCTTTCTCTACGTGTATCACCCAAAGACAACAAAGTGTTGGATTCTGCATTAAGTTCGAGCCAAAGATATTACTCACAATCCATATACATATTTATATATATGCAGGTTAGAGTGAGTTACCAATTCAGGATACCATTTTCATTTACCATCCGTACAACCATACATGTGTTTCACGAATTGTTACAAAGTAAACTAGCTTACCATCATTATCTGCCTAAGTATTCATATATGGAGTAATAACTATTATACAAATAGGAGTCAAAGCAAAGCTTTTACAGGCTAACGTATTGTATCCTAAACAAATGCATCAGTTAAACTATGAAATATACAGCAGCCTTAAATCTGATATTTACCCTGACTATTAAGGTGTAACCAGAACAATGTTCTACTTCAAAAGGCTAGAATACTTCATGATTGCTATTTAACAAATAACTGAGGATGAACTTTTAAATCAAATCTTAACATTTGTCCACATATATACAAGTTTATATATAACAGCTAAGAACCCTTTAGGCTAGTCATACATGAGGAATTGATGATTGAATAGCATATTCATCTAGAGGTATACCAATAATATGTCAGTGGGGCAAGAAAGGTAGTGAAAAAACAATAGTTTTATGTTATATACCTTGACATTTGTGAAATGATCTTCCCGATATACCGACTGGCAACTGCTTCGAACATTTTCATTGTTCGGTGTACCAACATCATTTACAAAATGATCATCAGGGATTTTCACACCCATCTGGTTCAACTGATTAAATATACTTTCTAGCTTTGAATTCACCACTTCATTCATCCTCACCATTTCATTCATCCTCTCCTCGCACTCCTTTTGAACTTTCTTAGTGATTTCTTGTGTAATCGTGGCCAACTCATCCACCGAAACAACACCACTATGTTTGGTTTTTCCCGATCCAAATACATCCTTAAATTTGGCTCCACCACCGACCCCTCTGACACGTCCTCCATGCTCTTTACTGCCAAGTGCACGGGTCAATACGTCATCGTGGCCTTTTGGAGTCCATGACCCATCTGATACTTGCCTCTGCAACTCCTCCTGTTTATAACATAAAGAAATATTAACAGCCTTGATAAATTCACACTATAACATATTAATGTACTTATTCTCTGATTGCTAATCATGTATTGGTTTCATCTCTTAGTATTTAAACAGAAGGTGGACAGTGAGATGGCATATGCATGTTTAGACAGTTTGGCTACTTTCTTTGATATACATAAATATACATAAATAAGGTGCAAAATTGTCATGCTGATCATTTACTTTAATCACTCCATGTATCAGATTCACTGGTCTTAATATCAGATTAGACAGTATGCTTAATGTAGTATAATTTCAGCCCTCATCCACACAATTAACGAAGATGTAAAAGAAAGAAAGTCAGTTATGTTTTTACCATTTTCTCAAACACCTCCTTTGTCTTGTCATTTGGAATGTAATAACCTCCATCCTTCTTTGGTTTGAACGTGCTCTCACCCGATCATAACTACGCCCGGTACGCTCGTTCGGTAAATTTGACGGGTTAACTGATTCGGAATCAGTAAAAGATTTGATGGGGTCATCAACAGACCACTTAGTCCTCTTTGCCGCATATCCAACTGGCCCTAGGTAATGTACATGTTCATTACATTTTTTACTTTCATTTGCTTTTTCACTCTTTCGCTATTTGATAAAAAACCAGTAGTAAGTTATATTTGAAACTGAACACCGTCTAACAGAAAATAGCAGAACTCGACAAAATAAATGACTTTACATAATTCTTAGAAAGGTAATTTTTTACCTTAAATTCTTCAGTTTCACATTTTCCTGTGAATAATTTCCACTGCTCCTCGGTGATGTATATATATTTTTCACATGCATCCTTGCCTTCGCGCAAGAATTTCTTAGTCAATTTAGCCTTGAAATCCCTCCACTGCTTTCCTGCTCTTTCTAGCACATTCTTTTTACGCGAATCATCCAACTTCCAACGACTCTGAAAATAATTATAAAAATTTATGAATGATACGAGGGAACAGAAGCTTTATTTCTAATTGTTTCCGCACATTGCACTACACTCGCTACACATTTTATTATCAAATAAGTAAATATAGTTCCTTGAGCAAAACAACCAAAATTCTGTCACATAATGGACTCGTCAACAAGAGTGCAAGAGTGATATTTCGTTAAAGATACTTGAGAGACCTATAACACCAGGATCTACTATTCTGCAGTTGAAAGTTGAAACACAAGTAATATTCTGAAATAATGTGCCTTAACTACAAACATATAAATCTGGACAGCATGACCTTTCTCCACTAAAACAGTTGTAATTTATTATAGAAATTTTATTTTCACATACCGTTTTTTGCATTAAAAAATAAATTCAGAGATTTTTCCAATGGTATGTAATTTGTTGCCCACAACTTCTTAGATGAAAACAATTTATTCTATGAAGTTGGGCAATCTGCTGATTTCAAATTTCAGATTTTTGTCTTTCCAATATAGTTACATTACATCTTTATATTGTTGAGAAATTGAAATGGCTTAATCATCCCAGATTAAGCTATTTCAACTTGTTGAGGAGTTGTTCAACTTGTGCATTACAAAATTAAAGAAAGTACCTTAATATCATCCCAGATTGCATCTTTCACTCCTTGGTCAACTACTTCCCAACTCTCGATATTAATATCAACTTGGAAACGAACTACTGATCCTGTATAAGACCTGAAATCTTGAAGCATGTCCCCAATTGGATCTCCATATTCATTGAAAGAAATGTTGCATTCCAAATTTTGGTTTGTAATCGTTTGTTTCAATTTTGTGCGTAACGTTGGACCTCTTCTTCCAAACGGTACTCGTGGTAGGCTTTTTATACAACTTTCCAAGTACAACATCAATATCTTTAACTCGTTCAAAAACCTCCCTCCCGGTTAATGGCAAATGAGCCATTCGAGTCTCGATAGTACCATCAAAAGACTTTTTCCTCTTACGATAAGGGTCAGTAAGGGGAAGAAATGTACGATGGCCCATATATACATTTTTCATGCAATTTCTTAAATAAATGTCAATCGTAGCATCTTCACAAATCGGACATGCTTTAGCTCCTTTGATACAGTACCCTGAAAGGTTTCCATAGCTAGGGAAATCGCTTATGGTGCAAAAAATCATGGCACGCATGATGAAATCTGTTTGGCTATAGGCATCATATACCCTCTCACCTTGATCCCACTATCGATTTAGATCTTCAATAAGTGGCTGAAGATAAACATCTATGTCATTTCCAGCTTCTTTAGGACCGGGAATTAGCAATGCCAACAGTATATACTTCCGTTTCATGCATAAACAAGGAGGCAAATTATAAATCGTTAGAAGAGCCGGCCAACTGTTATGTTGAGAGCTTAGAGTGTGATAAGGGTTCATGCCATCCGCACAAAGTCCGAGTCGAAGATTCCTAACTTCTCCACCAAATTCCGGGAACTTTCCATCAATGGTTCTCCACTGTGGAGAATCGGCAGGGTGTCGGAGCATACCATCTGATTTTCTCCCTTCCACATGCCACCTCATAAGCTTTGCATCATTGGCATTTGCAAAGAGGCGTTTGAATCGTTCCACTATGGGTAAATACCGCAACACCTTGGCAGGAGGCCTCTTCTTGTCATTAGTAGAGGAATTATTTTTATCCTGCTTGTACCTAGAGGCTCCGCACTTTGGACATGTGTGTAGGTGTTCATACTTATTGCGAAACAATACGCAATTATTTGGTCATGCATGTATCTTCTTTACATTCATTCCCAAAGGACACAATATCCTTTTCGCCTCATATGTGGAAGTGGGAAGCTCGTTATTCGGAGGCAGTATGTCTACAAGAAGTTTTAGCATTTCCATGAAACTCTTGTCACTCCACAAGTTCTGTACTTTCAGCTTACACAATTTTAATGTTGTTGATGTTAGGGTTATACTGAAATATTCGTTTGAAGTATATAACAATTATTTGAGAATCTTCAATGCATGTTTTCACATTGTTTGTATATTATATATTGTAGACAATCTAGTATCAAATGGGATAGCAGAAGATTAGATTGTCAGACTCCTTATATAATATAATAAAGGTTCACAGTCGAGGTGGTGTTAGACAAACCACTGGAACGGCTGAAGTATTATTTGGAAATAGTTTATCTTGACTATTGAATAATACTTATATACTTTGTGTATATTGAACGGGATCAAAATAGTGGAATAATTGTTTCTTTAATTCTGACAATAAAGAACTAAGATTCTATGATGTTATTAATGCTTAAGTTCTTAATCCGGATATAGTGATTGACACTTGTATTTAATGCACATGCCTTGACTCATAAATTAAGTAATTTATTTTAAATTATGAATTTATGTATTGGCCAATGACATTATATACAGGGTGGGATATTGACTATAGAAGGAAACCGTGTCCGAAAAACATATTCGGGTGATGATGTCCTCTTGAAAGCTCATAAAGATAATTATGCTTTAGTCCTGCAGGAAGATTTGTTCTTGCATAATTATAAGGTTGAGTGGATGATCAAGGATAAAAGATATTGATTAAATTAATTGTCAGAAATTAATTTCATTAATGGACATGCGATATCTTAAACATGGGGAATTTATAAGCAACTAATATGGGAGCCGAATTAAATAATTAATTTACGGAATTAGGAAAGGTAGTGCAAATATTAATTCTTTAGTGGATTGAATTAATATTTAATGACATTGGGCCTGGCCCGGAATGTCATTGGAAGACCTGACCTAATGGTCCATGATCCCTACTGTAGCCTATATATATTCTCGTTCTCCTAAAGCTGAAAAACACACCAAAAAGAATTCATCCTAGAGTTTGAGAGAGGCGGACGTTTTTCTCATGGAGACAGCTAGGGTTTTGGGTTTTCGGAGCTTTAAGGAGAGGCACACCTTGGGAGATCGAAGGCCACTTTTCTTCCAAGGAGAATCAAGGAATACAGTAGAAGACGTGGATTTGAATCGCTTGTGCCGTAGCGATTAAGGTTAATATTCTGTTCGAACTTTTAATTAGTATCATAAAACGCAGGACCAAGGTCCGATTGTTCCAACAATGGCATCAGAGCCAGGTTGCGGTTCTGCGATTTATGATATGTAGTCCATGTCATGATTATATATGCATGTATATAGTGATTCTGTGATGCAGGTTGTTATCCACTATTATGGCCGTGTTTTAATTCTGTTATGTTTGGATTGCACGTGGTTTATAGTGGATGTTGTAAATCACGAGGGTTGATCGTGATAGTTTAATCTTGTAATTCAATTTGTAATTGTTTTAGATTATGATCTGATGTAATAAAATAGGCTGGTTCGTCTGTACAATTTGTATGTAATTGTTTGATCAACGGGGATGCAAGAAACAGAGATCTTCCGCTGCTGCGATTTGTTTTCGGGGGTGCTGCACTGTTTTGGCCGTAACTTTTGCATACGATGTCCGATTTGGGCGAACGAGCACTTTTCGGAGACGGCAGAACGAGACCTACAAAAATATACATAAATATGGTGCTAAATTGTCATGCTGATCATTTACTTTAATCACTCCATGTATCAGATTCACTGGTCTTAATATCAGATTAGACAGTATGCTTAATGTTGTATAATTTCATTCCTGATCCACACAATTAACGAAGATGTAAAAGAAAGAAAGTCAATTATGTTTTTACCATTTTCTCAAACACCTCCTTTGTCTTGTCATTTGGAATGTAACAACCTCCATCCTTCTTTGGTTTTGAACGTGCTCTCACCCAATCATAACTACGCCCGGTACGCTCGTTCGGTAAATTTGACGGGTTAACTGATTTGGAATCAGTAAAAGATTTGATGGGGTCATCAACAGACCACTTAGTCCTCTTTGCCGCATATCCAACTGGCCCTAGGTAATGTACATGTTCATTACATTTTTTACTTTCCTTTTCTTTTTCACTCTTTCGCTATTTAATAAAAAACCAGTAGTAAGTTATATTTGAAACTGAGCAGAACTCGACAAAATAAATGACTTTACATAATTCTTAGAAAGGTAATTTTTTACCTTAAATTCTTCAGTTTCACATTTTTCTTTGAATAATTTCCACTGCTCCTCGGTGATGTATATATATTTTTCACATGCATCCTTGCCTTCGCGCAAGAATTTCTTAGTCAATTTAGCCTTGAAATCTCTCCACCGCTTTCCTGCTCTTTCTAGCACATTCTTTTTACGCGAATCATCCAACTTCCAGCGACTCTGAAAATAATTATAAAAATTTATGAATGATACGAGGGAACAGAAGCTTTATTTCTAATTGTTTCTGCACATTGCACTACACTCGCTGCACATTTTATTATCGAATAAGTAAATATAGTTCCTTGAGCAAAACAACCAAAATTCTGTCACATAACGGACTCGTCAACAAGAGTGCAAGAGTTATATTTCATCAAAGATACTTGAGAGACCTATAACACCAGGATCTACTATTCTGCAGTTGAAAGTTGAAACACGAGTAATATTCTGAAATAATGTGCCTTAACTACAAACATATAAATCTGGACAGCATGACCTTTCTCCACTAAAACAGCTGTAATTTTTTGTAGAAATTTTATTTTCACATACCGTTTTTTGCATTAAAAAATAAATTGTGAGATCTTTCCAATGGTATGTAATTTGTTGCCCACCACTTCTTAGATGAAAACAGTTTATTCTATGAAGTTGGGCAATCTGCTGATTTCAAATTTCAGATTTTTGTCTTTCCAATATAGTTACATTACATCTTTATATTGTTGAGAAACTGAAATGGCCTAATCATCCCAGATTAAGCTATTTCAACTTGTTGAGGAGTTGTAATTTTGCATTACAAAATTAAAGAGAGTACCTTAATATCATCCCAAATTGCATCTTTCACTCCTTGGTCAACTACTTCCAAACTCTCGATATTAATATCAACTTGGAAACGAACTACTGATCCTGTATAAGACCTGAAATCTTGAAGCATGTCCCCAATTGGATCTCCATATTCATTGAAAGAAATGTTGCATTCCAAATTTTGGTTTGTAATCCTTTGTTTCAATTTTGTGCGTAACGTTGGACCTCTTCATCCAAACGGTACTCGTGGTAGGCTTTTTATACAACTTTCCAAGTACAACATCAATATCTTTAACTCGTTCAAAAACCTCCCTCCCGGTTAATGTCAAACGAGCCATTCGAGTCTCGATAGTAGCATCAAAAGACTTCTTCCTCTTACGATAAGGGTCAGTAAGGGGAAGAAATGTACGATGGCCCATATATACATTTTTCATGCAATTTTTTAAATGAATGTCAATCGTAGCATCTTCACAAATCGGACATGCTTTAGCTCCTTTGATGCTGTACCCTGAAAGGTTTCCATAGCTAGGGAAATATGGTGCAAAAAATCATGGCACGCATGACGAAATCTGTTTGGCTATAAGCATCATATACCCTCTCACCTTGATCCCACAATCGATTTAGATCTTCAATAAGTGGCTGAAGATAAACATCTATGTCATTTCCAGCTTCTTTAGGACCGGGAATTAGCAATGCCAACATGATATACTTGCGTTTCATGCATAACCAAGGAGGCAAATTATAAATCATTAGAAGAACCGGCCAAGTGTTATGTTGAGAGCTTAGAGTGGGATAAGGGTTCATGCCATCCGCACAAAGTCCGAGTCGAAGATTTCTAACTTCTCCGCCAAATTCCGAGAACTTTCCATCAATGGTTCTCCACTATGGAGAGTCGGCAGGGTGTCAGAGCATACCATCTGATTTTCTCCCTTCCACATGCCACCTCATAAGCTTTGCATCATTGGCAATTGCAAAGAGGCGTTTGAATCATTCCACTATGGGTAAATACCGCAACACCTTGGCAGGAGGCCTCTTCTTGTCATTAGTAGAGGAATTATTTCCCTCCTGCTTGTACCTAGAGGCTCCGCACTTTGGACATGTGTGTCGGTGTTCATACTCATTGCGAAACAATACGTAATTATTTGGACATGCATGTGTCTTCTTTACATTCATTCCCAAAGGACACAATATCCTTTTCGCCTCATATGTGGAAGTGGGAAGCTCATTATTCGGAGGCAATATGTCTACAAGAAGTTTTAGCATTTCCGTGAAACTCTTGTCACTCCACCCGTTCTGTACTTTTAGCTTACACAATTTTAATGTTGTTGATGTTAGGGTTATACTGAAATATTCGTTTGAAGTATATAACAATTATTTGAGAATCTTCAATGCATGTTTTCACATTGTCTGTATATTATATATTGTAGACAATCTAGTATCAAATGGGATAGCAGAAGATTAGATTGTTAGAAACCTATATAATATAATAAAGGTTCACAGTCGAGGTGGTGTTAGACAAACCACTGGAACGGCTGAAGTATTATTTGGAAATAGTTTATCTTGACTATTGAATAATACTTACACTACAAGAAAAAACGAATCAGACAACGATTTTTGCCCGTTGTCTAAACCTCCGTTTTTCCGTTGACTATCGAGCCGCCGTCTGTTACACATATCAGACAATGGTACACAATTCGTTGTGCGAGCTGCTTCACTCTACAGTCGTGTTATAAGTTCGCGTTGTATGACACCTAGAAACCACAACAGTGTGGAAAGAAAGTCTTGTAACAAAACCTCTGTAGCAAGCCTTTCTTATAAACAAGCTGTTGTTGTTAGCTGAAGAAGACAACTGTTTCTTTGCATGAGAAACACTTGTCCTTCATAGCTTTTAACAATTGTTTTACAAAATAGGAACCGTTGTAATGATTTATTTACACAACCGTTTGTGTGAAGAAGACACTTGATGCAAACTTCTTTGTACAACGGTTTTCTAAGAGTTTCGTTAGTAGTTTATGTTGTGTTAATGTCTTACCGACAATGCTGATGTACGAAAAACATGTTGTCTTATTGTATTCAACTCAACATTACACGTTTTGGTTCTATTGTGTTTTAGCTCATAAGACAATTGTCTTTTGGTTCTTAAAGTGTTGGGTGTAATGTTATAGACAACGAATTTCTCTTCCTTTAAATGTTGTATGAATAAGCCAAGACAACAATGATTTTATTTAAACTAAAAATAATAATTTATAAAATGCTTAAAAACCATAAATTAATCACAATAATTACAAATTTAATATCAAAACGTATACAAAACAATCTCATGTCAAAGTCATAATACTTGGTTTACACAAGAGTATGATCTTTCTAAACTATCGGAAGATATGTCTCGTACTCTAAGAAGTTGGGTGCAGAGTTCATAGGCTTGACCAGCAAAGCTCAAAGTTGCTGAGTCTGCTGGGAGGAAATAACCAACAGTACTACTGGCACGCAAAAATGCCACGAGAATTGAAGAATTTCTGCACACAAAAAAACTCCCATTTAAACAACAAATTTACATGAACATATTCCAAACAGGCCCCTTTGTACTTCAATAAATAAACATGTAGATATAGCCTTTCTAGAATTTACCTTGTATCGGCATAAAGATTTAGAGTCCGGAAAGCACAACATTTGCATAATATCTGTTGCAAACCCCCATCTGTTAGCTTGACGCACCTAATATATTACCCACAAAATGGTCAGGTGAGATAAAGATTCAAGAAGTTTAACTCCACATATCTGAACAACTTTCGCATGCATAGTAACACAGTGTTTTTTTTTTGTTATTAAAGAAAACAAAATAAAGCCAGAAGATATAATCATGCAGAACAGAGAACTAGTGATACACATGATCTCAAAGCTAAACTATTAAAGCCCAGGAACAAACAAAACGAGCAAACTGACTAGCTTATGGTAAGTCTGGATGTAAGTCACGACTCATGTGGCAAGTAAAATGATTGAACAAGGCCTATAAAGTCTTTCAGCATTCAAATCTACGGCATAAAGTTCTGTAAATGAGTTTATACATCACTAATATAGAGCAAAATTAAGAGTACCGACTACTGTAGTAGATATATCTGCACTGACGTATGGAGGTGGACAAGAGCTGAACTGTGATTTAGAGCTACAAGTTTAGTCCTCCTTGAACTTGATAACGTCTGCTTGATAATCCCTCGCAATAAAGTTGACTATGTTTTCTAGTTTGCTGGACACTGAAAGAATCACTTCCTGGCAAACATCCCCTCCAAACTTAACATGGTCGGCGTAATCCTCTCTCACTTGAAACCAGGAATTCGGGTCAAGCTTCAGAAGAAACAAGTCTCACTTACTTTAAACTTGATCCTCGCATCTCCTGTACTGACCAGTGAAAGGGGTAGTGCCAAGGCATCTAACAGAAGATGGTATTTCAGAATGAGATTATAAAGCCCATACACATATACCAGCAACTCGCGGAGTAAGCTATAAATGAATTCTTGTCATCCATCAGTGTCTACACATTGCTATAAAGCATAACTCTCTTAAGACAGATTACATATCAGAAAGGCATACACATTGCTAAACAGCACAATAAAGTCTGAACTCTCCAAAGTCTGAATAAATATAAGAAAAGGTGGGCAATAAAAGAAGCTGTAGTCGAAAGAAAAAGATTCTTTCCTGTAACTGGAATTCCGTTTCAGTTAGAGATCATATATACCTTGCAGCCACTCAAGTTCAAATCAACTATGTTCTTGCAGTGTATCACAATAACCAGCTTATAGTCTAACTAGGTCCATTATACAAACACAAAAACCAAATAAACATAAAGCATGTATTACCTTACATTCCAATAGATGGAGAAACTTTTCGATTTCAGACAAGCATAAGTTATTGCTTCAACTCCTTTATCACTGACTTTCTGGCCGCCATTTAAATTCAAATGCTCCCGATTTTGTACAGAACTCTTGAACTGTAAAATGAAGAAAAACATTTTTAATCCAAACCCACAAAATATATCAAAACACACATATATCAACACACACACACACACAAAACAAACTCCATAAATCGGTCTGCTTCGAGGCATACAGGCATACTAGATCCAATTGTCAAAACATTTCAAATCAAGTATTATATATGAAGCCTGGGCCTGTTCTAGCTATAGCTTCAAGATCAAAGCTCAAAATCAAATCCAAATATACAAAGCAAAGCCCTAATTTTATTCAAGTACAAAACCCAAAATAAAGATAAAATCACATAAATAAAAACCCCAAAAATAAAGCCAAATAAGTTGGAGATTACTTGCAAAATGAAAGCCCCAAAATTGAAACCCTAATTAGCCGCAATTCAAGAAAAAATATTGTTTTATGTGTAACAAAAAAAGAAGAGAAAATGAGTTCCAAATCGAGAGAGTTTGTGGAGACAGTTTTTATGTACCTATGGATCCTGCAGAGTTTGTAAATCAAAGATGTTACCATCGAGAGGGGTAAATCAGAAGTGTTACAATCAAGAGAATTTGTGGAGAGGGTTTGTATCAAGAGAAACACAAAACAAATGGAGCTTTACCGGAGAGGGAGTTGTTATACAAACATGGTGTTTGTGAAGACCCAAGAGTGTTTAGAGTTTGTAAATCCTCAAGAGTGCTGAGGGGGAATGAAAATTTGGGTTGAGAGGAAAATGGGGGGAAATGAAAATTTGGGATGAGCGGCCAACTAAATTGGATGTAAAGACAGCACACACCCAAGTGAAAAATATTTCATTTCAAATTGTCAAATATATTGGTAAGGTATTAATTTTAATAAATTTGTATTTAAAAATAATACATGAAATATTTAAAATAAATAAAGTTATTTTTTTGATGATCAAATCGTACAAATATTAATGCCTAATTAATTTAGTGATGTGTTACAATATTGAGAAATTAATATTATTCGAGTTTTTAACAAAAATCTTGTAAAAGTAGTACTTACTTCAAGACTCGATCCGGATTACCTAGAATAATTTTTTTTAGTTTTTTTCGACGATCCAAACGCACGGATGTTAATACCTACTTAATTTAGTGATGTTTGAAAATTAATCTTATTCGAGGTTTAAACAAAAATCTTGTAAAATTACTACTTTCTACTAAAAATCTTAATCAATTCTAACTTTTGTACAATTTGTCTTAAGAAATATATTACATTATGCAGATACGTGAATGTGTAGTATTCATTTGTAATAAGAAGATAATTTTGTGGCTCGAACGTGAGTATTAGTATGTCTTTTATGCTTACAGTATAGGACGCACTGAATATAACTTTTGTTATCCATACGATTTGCTCCCTATTAATTTTAAAATATTTTTCTCGATGATCTAACCGTACGGATGTTAGTATATATCAATATTAGTTATGTACAATTTTTTTCAAAATTCTTTATGCTTGGTTATATGCTTTTTATAACGAAACTAGTCATAATCCTAATTTTGTTAAAAAGGTTATTTTTGTCCTCTAGTGTTTAATAGACAACGGTTTTTTAATACACATGTGTTGCATGAGAAGAAGTGACATAATGGCTACGTCATAATATGCACTTGTAAAAGAGCCATTGTCTAAAATAGACTCACACAACGATTTGTTGAAAACCCGTTGTATGTAAGTAGCATAGACAATAATTTATGGGAAGGAAACTGTTGTATGCTTAATTAACCTTTTCAAGAGTTAAAACTTCTCATTACGTTGATCAATTCTAATTTTTGAACTATTTGTCTTAAAAAATATATTCTATTATGCATATACGTGAATGTGTATTATTTATTTGTAATAAGAAGATAATTTTGCGACTCGAACGTGGGTATTGGTATGTCTTTTATGCTTACAATATAGGACGCACTGAATAGAACTTTTGTTATCTATACAATTTGCTCCGTATTAATTTTAAAATATTTTTTTCGATGATCTAACCGTACGGATGTCAGTATACATCAATATTAGTTATGTAAAATTTTTTTCAAAATTCTTTATGCTCATTTATATGCTTTTTATAACAAAACTAGTCATAATCATAATTTTGTCTTATTATAAAAAGGTTATTTTTGTCCTCTAGTGTTTAATAGACTATGGTTTTTTAACACACATGTGTTGCATGAGAAGAAGTGACACAATGGTTAGGTCATAATATGCACTTGTAAGAGAGTCATTGTCTAAAATAGACTCACACAACGATTTGTTGAAAACCTGTTGTATGTAAGTAGCATATACAACAATTTATGGGAAGGAAACCGTTGTATGCTTAATTTTCCTTTTCAAGAGTTAAAACTTCTCATTACGTTGATCAATTCTGATTTTTGTACTATTTGTCTTAAAAAATATATTACATCATGCATATACGTGAATGTGTATTATTCATTTGTAATAAGAAGATAATTTTGCGACTCGAACGTGGGTATTAGTATGTCTTTTATGCTTACAATATAGGACGCACTGAATAGAACTTTTGTTATCTATACAATTTGCTCCGTATTAATTTTAAAATATTCTTTTCGATGATCTAACCGTACAGATGTCAATGTATATCAATATTAGTTATGTACAATTTTTTTCAAAATTCTTTATGCTTATTTATATGCTTTTTATAACAAAACTAGTCCTCATCATAATTTTGTCTTATTATAAAAAAGTCATTTTTGTCCTCTAGTGTTTAATAGACAATGGTTTTTTAACACATACGTGTTGCATAAGTAGAAGTGACACAATGGTTTTATAACTAAAAACTTGTGTAGATGACCAAGATAGAACGTTATTTGAACTCATCTTCAACAACACCATACATAAAACACTTGTCTAATTACAACGACGGTTTTGAGAACCATTGTCTCATTTTGATTCTCACGATGCTAACTAAAACAGTTGTGTAATCATTCAGCTAAACACAACACCACTACTGAAAACAGTTGTCTGGCTAAAAAATTTAGACAACGGGTTATAAACTATTGTCTGAATGATTGTCACTCAATACAGCATAAACCGTCGTCTGAATGTTGAGTTTAGACAACACCACTGTTAAAAAAACACTTGTCTGTTTTAATTTGCTAGACAACGGTTTTAAAACTCTTGTAAGAATCATGGTTCAGACAATACTTTCTGAATGCTGAGAATTAACAGTTGTCTGTCGTTTTCATGCAACACTTTTTCGACCGAGCGTTGTCTGATGAGTGTTGTCTGATTGCATTTTTCTTGTAGAGTTATATACTTTGTGTATATTGAACGGGATCAAAATAGTAGAATAATTGTTTCTTTAATTCTGACAATAAAGAACTAAGATTCTATGATGTTATTAATGCTTAAGTTCTTAATCCGGATATAGTGATTGACACTTGTATTTAATGCACATGCCTTGACTCATAAATTAAGTAATTTATTTTAAATTACGAATTTATGTATTGGGCAATGACATTATATACAGAGTGGGATATTGACTATAGAAGGAAACCGTGTCCGAAAAATATATTCGGGTGATGATGTCCTCTTGAAAGCTCATAAAGATAATTATGCTTTAGTCGTGCAGGCAGATTTGTTCTTGCATAATTATAAGGCTGAGTGGATGATCAAGGATAAAAGATATTGATTAAATTAATTGTCAGAAATTAATTTAATTAATGGACATGCGATATCTTAAACATTGGGAATTTATAAGCAATTGTTAGGTCCAGATACGATTGTAGAAGGGGGGGGGGGGGGGGTTGAATACAATCGTCACAAAATAATCGCGGCGGAATAATCTGATCGGAGTTTAACTTGTTAATCAGATTTAAATTAATTAATATAACAATTTTTAAGTCGTTATATAATTAATATGGTTTGTTTTAATGTTCACTAAATTTCGTAGAATAAATTCGACAGGATGTATTCTAGTTTAGTGAATAAAACAACCGAGTGATCAAAGCACAGAAAACTGTGGATATAACGAATAGCAAGTTACAAACAACTTGAAAGTTTACAAAGCTTTGAACAACATTTCAAATGAAGAGGGGAGGCCATATTTATAGGCAAACCCCTTGAACTTGTATGACAAAGCTGGTATGACCATGCTACAAAGATCAGTATGACAATGTGAGCTAATGTCATGCTACAATTGAAATCAGTATGACAATGTGAGCTCATGTCATGCTGAAATAGAAATCGGTATGACATAACAGGACATTGTCATGCTGCAATTTTCGGTATGACAAAGCATAGCATGACATATGACTTGGAGGTTAAGTCATGGATCGGTATGACAATGTCTAGTAATGTCATACAACATGAATTCGGTATGACAAACCATAGCAATGTCATACTGATTGAATTCGGTATGACAATGCATGGTATTGTCATGCCAATTCACATTCGGTATGACAAAATGAACATATGTCATGCCACAGACACGGTATGACAAACCAGGTGCGGTATGACAATCTATATGATTGTCATACCGTGCCCAAAATCAGTTTTAAATAGATTTTCTTTAATATAATTAATTCAATAATTATTCACTTAATTATATTAATCATATAAATTCATAAATTAAATTAATTCAAGTGTGAATCAATTTAATAAATAAATTACATAACTTATATAATTAATTTGAGATGTGAATAAATTAAAAGAACAATTATATTGAGCACAGCCTTCAGCAGCAGGTCCTCTGACATCCTTTAAAAGATCTGATTCTTGTCTTGATTGAACGACCACCTATTGTTGATGCAGAATATTTAATATGAGTAGCTGACACACAAATGTACTGTCTGGTTCATCTGTATCTAGCTGAATCAAATATTCCTTATCAATTAAACATTTGAGAAGTTACTTGTTCGTCGAGTCTTTGTCTTCGTAGTTCTTCTTCATAAGTAGAAATAGTTTGGAATCTTCTGAATAAATAAAGTATTAAAACTTTATACCTTCTGGACTTCTGGACGTGCTACAAAATATTATTTGTACACTGAGGCTTGAACATATTAATGAACTTCTTCCAGTGGTGTGCAGCAGCATCCTGAAATTCTTCAGACATATGATTTTAACAAATCACTTGACGTTCTTCGTACGGATTCCTTCAATAGTGCTTGCTAATTTACTTTCTTTCTTATCAGAGTTGAGTTGATACTCTTAAATACAAATAGGCTTAACATTTGCCTTTCAATCTCCCCCTATTTGTTTGTTAACATAACATGCAAATTATCGAGAGGATAACTCAACTAACTGATAAGACAAAGGATTAAACATGAATTGTAAATAGCAAAAAGTTTCTGGTATTTCATTAAACATTCACCAGAATTCAAACAAGTACATTAGATTACATAAGGATGTTCTTACTGAACATATATTACAGATTCCTTAACAAATCTAAAGATCAACTTCTCCTTCTTCGATATCTGAACTGTGAAGGACAGGAGTTGACGGTTCTTCTCTGGATGGCACTTCTGATGTAGTGGACTCACCACGCTTCTTACGTTCCCTTGCCAGAGCCAGTTGATGTAACACTTCCATCTCTATAGGGTCTTCTTGGAAGTCCGATGGCTGAGCCTTTGTAACATTCTTCATCCTCCGGAAGTATTGAGAAATATTCCTTCGGGTGCAGTAGGCAAGAATCACATCATCAGCATCAGACTTAGCTTTAGAAGCGAAGCCCTTGGTTCGAAGTAGAGTGGATGCTAGAGCCAGTCGCTTAGCAGGATACTTAGGTAAAGCCTCCTCATTTAGATTGATAGTGCATAAGAGCTCCTTGTGAATGAACTTTATACTGTATGGATTTTTGACAACTTGTGGACTATTGAAGACAGCACAGTCCAACAGCTTGTCACGAAGAAGTTCATTCAGGTTGGAGCATCGCTTTACCTTATTGCGAAGTACCCAAAGCTCAGACACAGAGAATGATTTAAGAAATTCAACAGATAATCTAAATGAACCATTTCTCCGTGTATATACAATCAGCTCCCACTGTTCTAGCAAGTTATTGACTCCCACAGTCAAATAATCAATTTCTAAAGCGAGGGCATGCATAAAGATATCCTCGTCAGGGTTTACCTCTCGAAGATCGTAGATCAGAGATAAAAACTTTCTGTCATTGAAAGACTCCCTTTGAGGTCCATTGAAAATCCTCTTTGCTATGTCCCAGCTTTTTCCAACTTTCCTTTTTATATCAAGATTCTTCTGCTTGCACGCAGCATCATAGATTTTCTGCTTCTCTATCTTGATTTGCTCTTCAGTTATCAACTTGTCCTCTAGAAGTTTCTGGTAATCACGAAGCTTACGCTTCCTAGCTTCATTCTCAGCTTTAAACTTCCGGACATTCTCTTCATGTTCAGGGTCAACAGGTTCTTCATCCTGAAACAGATAGCTCTCCTCAAATTTGCCTTCTTCCTCTGCTTGACGGTAGGTAGCATCGAAGACGTCATCATCATCCATGTCTTGTGGAAAATCATCATAGTTATCAGAATCAAAGACATTCTCAGATTGATGTGCCGGCTCTTTGCCCTTAGACTTTCCAGAATTGTCAGGAGCAGATTCAGAAGTATTCCCTTTGTTACTTTGATTCGAACTATTGCCCATGTCACCTTTGTCTCCATCTCCTCCTCTATCTCTTCTATTCTCCCCCTTAGTTGAGGGATCCTCTCTGGAGGTATCAGCATCTGACTTTGAGTTCCTGAGGAGTTGATCCAGTTTCCTGTCGATATCATCGAATTTTGACATATACAGTGCATGATTAGATCTCATCTCGACAGTCAACTCTTGAATTTCTCCTTTAAGCTCATCCCTGGAAGAACTGGATGGCCTTTCATCAGCTTTCTTCTCTAGGGTCACCAACTGTGCACCCTTTAGCCTCTCATTTTCAGCAATCATTCGGGCTAATTCAGCTCTAAGCTTAGACATTTGTTCCTCAAACAGAGCTGGGTCAGTGTGTGCACTCACCTTACGTACACTCAAAGCTGTTTCACTAGCCTCACGTGCATGTGTATCGCTCAGTGTTTGCCTTTCTTCACTCATAGTATTCACTCTTCCAGCTGTACCTGTGTAAACTACCAATGTCCCCTGAGATGGGTTCAAAGGTAGTGGAGGAACAAATTGTCCTCCGAATGCCTGCGAGGGCAGGTTTACTTGCATGCTGCCAAGTTCCTCCTGATCATAAAGTAAAGTGTGATCAGTAAAGTTTTCATACATATTAATTGGATTTTGAAAATCTGTGCAATCAGTAAACATAGTAACCTGTGTATCTGTTTGGTCTTGCACTAGCGTGAGTGCTAGCGCAGTGCTTGACTCTGTACAGGGTACCGTGGCAGGACGGTCAACTTCAATGGCATCATTCTGTTGAGAGAATGAGTCCAGAGACTGTTTCATTGCCTGTTCCAAGTCCAAGCCTTTTTGGGAAGGCAAGGATGAGGCTGCAGATGTCTCCAGGGCTTCCAACCTTGGCTTCTTTATGGAAGACAGAGCTGCGGGTTGACTCAATAAACTACTCGAACTCCGTTTCCTCGCAACTTTACGAACAGGTTGCATTGAAGTGTTGGTTGATGTGTTTGGAGAAACGAATATTTGTTGAAGAGAATCTTCAGCTAGGTTATGAACCTGTGTGTTGTCAGGTTCATTGCTGGTAGGCTGGAAAACAAAATTAAGGTCACAAACATAATCTGACATATCAATATTAAAGTTAGAAGAGAAGTCAGAAAGTACCTGAGCTACCTGTAGGTCCTTTCGAAAGGACTGCAACACTGGATTTGAGGTAGAGTCAGCAGGTAGTGGTTGTGAGGTTGATTGTGTTTGTGGGTAAAAGTGGGTGTGTTGTTGTTGCGGTAGTGGTTCAGATGAAGACGGTTGGGTTTCGAAGAAGTTGTATTCCTGACGTTCGTCTTCAACTGTGTGTGTTTGATGTAGAGGGGAATGATGTGGTGATTGGTGTGGTGACTGATGTGGAGATTGATGTGGTGATTGGTGGGGTTCAGGTTGTTGGTGTTCTGGTTGTAGTTGAGGTTGTTGCTGTTGCTGTTCCTGAGCCACTTGAAACTGATGCAGTTGTTGTTGAGCATTGAACTGTTCCAACAAGTATGGAGTTACGACCAGGGGTATATTTTCATGCTTTCTCTTGTTGGTCAGAGATTTCATCAGTTTGGTACAGACACGGAGAGTTGGTGCAATTGGAGAATTGAAATAAGAGTTCTTCTCCGCGTCTGTCATCTTATCATTCAGAAAGAGCATTAAGAACCGAGGGAAAAAGCACACCACTTTGGGATTCTGTGCAACTGATCGGCTGCTGAGTGGTCCCAACTTCTTTAAAATCGACTGAAGAAGCAACTTGCCAAAGTTGATTCGTCGATTGTAAACAATACAGAATCCAATGATCTGAAGAAGCGAAGATATGATGTTGTAGTTGCTTCGAGTGGTAGGTGAAAAGACTTTTGCCAGCGTGTCGAAGAACAAATCCCACTCAGGTTTAAGATTCCCTTTCAGCATTCTCGGTAGATGAATCTCTCCTTGATAGTGAATGGTCTGAAAGAACTGGATAATCTCAGCATCTGTAGGAATCTCAGCAAAGTTGTCGCGTGGAAATCCAAGAATCCTATTTACATCATCCACAGATATAGTGATACTTCGTCCAGCACCAATATTTCCCGAGACTCTGAAGCTTTCCAGCAAAGTAGTGTTGATGGCAGAGGAGTAAAAGTCTTGGAGTGGTCGAATCTGTAAATCAGCATGAGCGGTGATCGCCGTGCTGACTAAACTTTGACTATTCAGGAATCTCACCCACGGTCGGAATCTCACTAAACTGATATCAGGGTCCAAGTACCCATTGTAGTTTGTCTCCCCGATCACAAATTGGCCAGCCATTTTTATAATTAAGAATTGAATTAAGCGAGAATTTTTCAAATAAAAGGTTAATTCTCAAATATCTCGCAAATTTCAATTAATAATTAATTAACAATTAACAAATTAATTAATAATTCGAATTAATTGATTAAACTCGAATTAAAAATTAATTAAATTGAAAATGGCCCAATTAAGTTCCACAAAGACCTAAAATCCTTCAATTAGCCAAACAAGCCCTTATTTTTATCAAAAACCCCCGAAAATCGAATTCAAGCCTAGGGTTTCAAACTCAGTCGAATCCAATCAAGTATAAATCGATCAATACTGATAGTGCACGGTCACAGGGTCACGGAATCGGCACAAACTCGGTCGAACTCGGTCAGAAACGGGCAACTCGGTCGAACTCAATGAATCGGTCGAAGTGGGTTTCAAAAATTCAAAAATCCGGCAGCAATTCGACTTAAAACTTGAAAAACAACGTAACCAGCAAGCAAATAATGCTTGAAATCAAGTAACCAGCAAGTTTTTGAAGAGAAAACTTGAAAAACGAACGAAAACGTGCGTGTATATGTGACTGTGTGTGTATCGGAGAAGATGAAGATGTCAGTATGACAATGGATGCATATGTCATACGGGTTTAAAATTTCGGTATGACAATATAAGGATATGTCATTCCGAGAATTTAAAAGGCGGTTGAAGTGCTTAGTATGACAATAGATAAGAATGTCATACGGGTTTAGACTTCGGTATGACAATATAATGGATTGTCATACCGAGGTTTTGAACGGGGTTGGTGGAAAATCTCGGTATGACAATCATATTGATTGTCATGCCGAGTTGAACCGAAGCTTGTATGACAAACTTCTATTGTCATACCGCAAAAACTAATACCAGTATACAAACTCAGTATGACAATCTTTTAGATTGTCATACCGAGATAATTAAAAATAAAAACGGAAATTATATAAATAAAATGATTTTTGATTATCTTTTGAAATAAAACCTTTTACACATAAAATCAAAAATCTAATACAAATAATATATAATATATTACACATATAATTTGTAAAATTCAACTTTAATTAAATATAAATATTTATGAATTTAATTTTAATTCATTAAAATGAATTAACTTAAAAACTAATATTTATGTTTAATTAATTTTGAAAAATACAAAATAGACACAAATAATTATCTAAATGCTTGAACAATAATACAGGGGAGTATGCAGCACTTAGAAAATTAACAGAACATATATGAACATGCATAATTACTTAGAAAATTATCAGATAATGTACAAATAATTATATAAAATCTAATAAAATACATATAATTACACAGAAAATTCACAAAAATATATAATAATATATAGAACAAATATATAATATATACAAAGAGAATCATGGCATATTTAACATCCCTAATTCACAAACCAACTTAGAGAAAGTGGATTCATCAAGTGGTTTAGTGAAGATGTCTGCAATCTGATCAGCTGTGGGTATGAAATGTAATACCACAGTACCAGTCATGACATGTTCTCGAATGAAATGATACCTGATATCTATGTGCTTGGTTCTGGAGTGTTGCACTGGATTGTTTGAAATGGCTATGGCACTGGTGTTGTCACAAAATATAGGAATTTTGTCGACAGAAATACCATAATCATTTAATTGATTCCTGATCCAGAGAATCTGAGCACAGCAACTGCCAGCAGCAATGTACTCAGCTTCAGCAGTAGAAGTGGACACTGAGTGTTGCTTCTTGCTGTACCAGGAAACCAATCGACGTCCTAGAAATTGACAGCTTCCAGACGTACTCTTTCTATCAATCCCGCAACCTGCATAATCAGAATCTGTATAGCCGGTTAAGTCAAAACCAGTATTCTTAGGGTACCAAATACCTAAACCAGGTGTACCCTTAAGATATCTAAAGATTCTTTTGACGGCTATAAGATGTGATTCTTTAGGATCAGCCTGAAACCTAGCACATAAACATGTTGCAAACATGATATCTGGTCTACTTGCAGTAAGATAAAGTAATGAGCCAATCATACCTCGATAGCTTGTAATATCAACTTTCTTACTAGATTTATCCTGGTCAAGCTTTGTGGCAGTGGCCATGGGTGTCTTTGCCGGAGAAGAGTCTTCTAGATTGTACTTCCTTAGAAGATCTCTGACATACTTTGACTGGCAAATGAATATACCATCTTCCTTTTGGCTTACTTGAAGACCAAGGAAGTAGGATAGTTCACCCATCATACTCATTTCATAATTATTCTGCATTAACTTAGCAAACTTCTTGCACAAGTTATCGTTAGTAGAACCAAATATAATATCATCAACATATATTTGAACAAATATCATATCATTATCATGCAATTTGTAAAAGAGAGTTTTGTCTATGACACCTCTAGTAAATTTATTTTCAATTAAAAATTTAGAGAGGGTGTCATACCAAGTCCTTGGTGACTGCTTAAGCCCATAGACAGCTTTGAATAAGAAGTACACAAAATCAGCAAACTCTGGATTTTCAAAGCCAGGGGGCTGTTCCAGATATACTTCTTCTTCTAGCTTTCCATTTAGAAATGCACTTTTCACATCCATCTGATAAACCTTGAAGTTGGAATGTGCAGCAAATGCAAGAAATATTCTGATGGCTTCAAGACGAGCAACTGGAGCATAGGTTTCATCGTAATCAATTCCTTCTTCCTGAGAATAACCTTTTGCAACCAGTCTGGCTTTGTTTCTTACAACAATGCCATCACCATCTAACTTGTTACGGAAGACCCATCTAGATCCAATTGTAGACTTTCCTTTTGGTCTTGGAACCAGGGCCCAGACTTCTTGTCTCTCAAATTGATTGAGTTCTTCTTGCATGGCAAGAACCCAATCAGGATCAGCAAGTGCTTCATCAACTTTCTTTGGTTCTAATTGTGATAGAAAACCAGAGAATAGACATTCATTTGTCGTAGCACTTCTAGTCCTTACACCAACATCAGGATCACCAATAATCAGATCAAAGGGATGATCTCTGCTCCAAATCCTTTCCCTTGGAAGTTGTGTCCTTGATGATTCAGCAGTATTATCATTAGGCTGATGTGTATGACTAGTTGATCCACCAGCTCCCCCTGAGTTGTTGCCAGGTTGACTTGATGATCCACCACTAGCATCAGTGGAATCTCCAGCATTATTGCCATTTCCTCCACCATTGCCTGGATCATCATCATTGTTGTCATCACCTGTTGCAACCTCAGGTGGCACATCATCATCTGAATCTGAATCTGGATAGTTATCAAACTTCAGAGATTCAGATGGATCAGCAGATTGTATACTTGGAAGTTTAGTGTCATCAAATGTAACATTGACACTAACTTTCACTGACAGAGTATCAATTACAAAAACTCTATAAGCATTGTTAGTATAACCAACAAAAATTGCTTCAGATGCCTTTGGTTCAAACTTGTTCAAGTTCTCTTCTCCATCCTTGAGAACATAACACTTGGCTCCAAAGACATGAAGATGTTTGACATAAGGTTTCTTGTTGTTATACAGATGAAATGGAGTTTTCATATGATCCTTATTGATCAAAGTTCTATTCTGGGTGTAGCAGGCAGTAGACACAGCTTCAGCCCAAAAGTACAGTGGAAGCTTTGCTTCAGCAATCATAGTCCTTGCAGCTTCGATCAGTGTACGATTCTTTCTTTCGACGACTCCATTCTGCTGAGGAGTCCTTGGTGCTGAATACTGCCTTCTAATTCCCTTTTCAGAGTAAAAGTTAATTAGAGTTTGATTCTTGAACTCTGTGCCATTGTCTGACCTTACAGCTTTGACTGGCACACCTTTATCCAATTGAACTAACTTTATATGATCAATCACTGTCAACGGGGTTTCATCCTTAGAAGCCAGGAAGTAAACCCAAGTAAATTTCGAGAAGTCATCCACAATAACCAAGGCATATTTTCTTCCATCAATGGATGCAACATTTACAGGGCCAAACAGATCCATATGCAACAAATGAAGTGGATCTGTAATGGTATTGATGGTTTTGCCTTTGTGAGATGCTCTCTTCGCTTTTCCTTTCTGACAAGCTTCACAAAGATCATCAGTTGAGAATTCCAGGGAAGGCAACCCTCTCACTAGATCTCTCTTGACTAGAGAGTTCATGGTTTTGAAGTTGAGATGTGAGAGCTTCTTATGCCATAACCAACTATCTTCAGCAGACGCTTTGGCGTAGAAACAGTGAACTTCGTTTCCTGGTCCTGAAGATAAATCAGCTACGAATATATTGCCTTTCCTTATGCCACATAGTGAAGGACGCTTATCCTTGATATGTTTAATGATACATATCTCCTTTTCAAAATGAACATAATATCCTTTGTCACAGAATTGACTGACACTCAGGAGATTATGTTGAAGTCCTTCAACTATAGCAATATCTTCTATGATGATCCTTCCAATTTTGTACTTGCCATATCCCACAGTACGACCTTTGCTATTATCAGCAAAACTGACTGTAGGGCCAGCTCCTTCTCTTATGTCTTCCAGCAGGGATCTATTGCCAGTCATGTGCATTGACGCTCCACTGTCAAGCACCCAGGTAACACGAACAACTCCATTGGCACCCTGCAAAAGACAACTTGATTAGACAGTCTTTGGGACCCACACTTGATTGGGTCCGGCAGTCTTAAAGAACTGATTTCTATTAGGTAATACAACGGAGCCTCTTGGACTGATACTTGGTTCAGATTTGACTGAACTTACTTCCTTAACAACAGCCTTATAAACCTTGGTTTTAGGCTTTGGAACATAAGTCTCCTTCCTAACACGAGGAGGACTAGCAGTCTTTGATCTAGCATGCTTGTGGTTTGTGTGTTGTCTTGGTGTCGTGTTTTCATTTTTAGCATGCAAATTATTAAAATAAGCAGACATAGTATTGAAAGCACAGAGCATACAGTTATCAACACCACAGAATTTATGACATGAATCAAATGTAGGAGCAACAAGAATATCAGTCATCACAGTAGGAATGTCAACAGATTCTACTCTAACTTTGTTAACAATTTTAAAGTTCTCAGTAGAATGACATCTGTTATCTCTGTTCTTACTGTTCACAAAACTATTAGGCTTGTTGAATTTGGTTCTTTCAGAGTTGACACCTAAACCAGCTTTAAGCAACCTAACATTGCCTTTCACTTTGATTGGTTTCAGTGATGTCGGGATCTCATCTTTCTTCTCATTACTCTCTTTCATTTTAAGGTCTTCCTGTTTGAGTTCATATTTAATGACAACAGGAGTTTCTAACAGAGGTTCAGCTTCTGAGACCTTAAACAAAGGTTGAGGGGAATCTTTCAAAACAAAAGGAATTCCTCTCTCCTTTGCACTCTTCTTAAAGGGAGTAATGTTACTAGCCTTACCTACAGATTTGTTATAGTCAAAGCCTATTCCAACAGTTCTCTTGACCTCTTGTTTATCATTAAGTTCTTTGACTATCATGGAGGCATCCTTAAAGGCTTTACACTTAACTTTCTCTTCGTCTAGCTGAAGTCTTAAAGCAATCTCACCTTTTTCTAGAACTTTGACTTTAGCACTTTGAAATCCTAAATCCATAGTCAATTGTTCTATTTTAGGTTTTAATACTTTCATCTCATTCATTTTATAAGCATGAATATCTAAGACTAAAGTATCAATTCTAAGATTGGCAGCTTTCAACTTTTTAATCGCATCATCTCTTTCAAGTCCTAATTGCATAAACAGTTTAGGGCATGTAGGATCTACCTGAAAGCTTCCAGCAGGAGGAGGTGAAGATGATCCAGCATCAGCCATGAGAGCAACATTCCCAATCTGCTCTTCTTCATCACTATCTGTATCATCCCAGCTTTTCCCTTCTGCTAGATATGATTTGCTCTTGAAGCTTTGACTTCCAGAAGTACCATGATGCTTTCTTACTAAGGCATCATACTTCTGCTTCAGCTCATCATACGAATCTTTTCTTTTTCCTTGAACCTTGGGCTGTTTGCATTCAGTTGCAAAGTGTCCAGGTTCACCACAATTGAAGCATTTGAACTTGCTTCTGTCCACCATCCCAGTCTTGTATCCTCCTTTGCTTGTAGAAGATGAATAGCCTCCCTTATGAAACTTACTAACAGTAGGTTTGTATTTATAGGAAGGGTTCTTCCGGAATCTCATGTTTCCAAACTTCTTGGCAAACAGGGATAGAGATTGATCTTCTAACAGTTCCAGCTCTTCCATTGTATAGAACTCATCATCACCACTGGAAGAAGCAGTCTGACCCATCTCAGGTACAACAAACTCCTGAGTGGTTTTAGAAGGAACAACAACATCCTTCTTCTTTTCTTCCAGTACAGGTGACTCAACAACTAGAGCTCTCGAATGGTTCTGTGTTTTACCCCAGCCATATCTCTGTTTACTCTGAACTTGCTCTAGTTCATAAGTCTTCAAAACTCCGTAGAGTCTTTCCAGAGAAATCTCATTCAGATCTCTGCTTTCCCTGATGGCAGTGATTCTGTGTTCCAGATGTTCGGGAAGGGTCAAGAGAAACTTCATGTTGACTTCTTTCTTGTCGTAGAATTTCCCATTCAGATTTAAATTATTTATCAAATTATTAAGTCTGATAAATACTTCTGAAATCCCTTCACCGGGATGAGAACCAAATTGTTCATACTGAGCCATCAGTATCTCTTTCTTGTTTTCCCTAACTTCCTCTGAGCCTTCATTGATAATCTCTAACGTATCCCAGATTTGCTTGGCGTTCGTACAATTAACAACAGCATTGTACATTACTGGATCTAGAGATTCCACCAATATTAGTTGAAGAGCATCATCTAAGTTCATCTGTTCACTCTCTTCATCTGTGTACTCAGAAAGTTCTTTCGGAATGATCTGATGAGGTATTAACACACCATCCTCTTCGTGTGCTAATATGACATTCATCGGAGTAGTAACGCCTTTGTCCAGAATCCCGATGTATTTTCTGTTCGCGGTGCGGAGGAATAGGAACATGTGCCTCTTCCATAGGCCAAAGTGTTCCTTGCTGAACGGTGGGATTTTAATGCTACTGATCTTTTGCGTACTCATTTTTTAAAGATTTAAAATGAATAGTGTTTGGATGAGATTTGGATTACTGAAAGAAAAATATTTTAAATCAGAATTGATTTTTGGAATAAAATTAATTCGAATAAAAAATATTTGGACGTTACAGAGTGTGTATAGGATCTGATACGGAAAAATGGTATCAACCGCTCTGATACCAATTGTTAGGTCCAGATACGATTGTAGAAGGGGGGGGGGGGTTGAATACAATCGTCACAAAATAATCGCGGCGGAATAATCTGATCGGAGTTTAACTTGTTAATCAGATTTAAATTAATTAATATAACAATTTTTAAGTCGTTATATAATTAATATGGTTCGTTTTAATGTTCACTAAATTTCGTAGAATAAATTCGACAGGATGTATTCTAGTTTAGTGAATAAAACAACCGAGTGATCAAAGCACAGAAAACTGTGGATATAACGAATAGCAAGTTACAAACAACTTGAAAGTTTACAAAGCTTTGAACAACATTTCAAATGAAGAGGGGAGGCCATATTTATAGGCAAACCCCTTGAACTTGTATGACAAAGCTGGTATGACCATGCTACAAAGATCAGTATGACAATGTGAGCTAATGTCATGCTACAATTGAAATCAGTATGACAATGTGAGCTCATGTCATGCTGAAATAGAAATCGGTATGACATAACAGGACATTGTCATGCTGCAATTTTCGGTATGACAAAGCATAGCATGACATATGACTTGGAGGTTAAGTCATGGATCGGTATGACAATGTCTAGTAATGTCATACAACATGAATTCGGTATGACAAACCATAGCAATGTCATACTGATTGAATTCGGTATGACAAAATGAACATATGTCATGCCACAGACACGGTATGACAAACCAGGTGCGGTATGACAATCTATATGATTGTCATACCGTGCCCAAAATCAGTTTTAAATAGATTTTCTTTAATATAATTAATTCAGTAATTATTCACTTAATTATATTAATCATATAAATTCATAAATTAAATTAATTCAAGTGTGAATCAATTTAATAAATAAATTACATAACTTATATAATTAATTTGAGATGTGAATAAATTAAAAGAACAATTATATTGAGCACAGCCTTCAGCAGCAGGTCCTCTGACATCCTTTAAAAGATCTGATTCTTGTCTTGATTGAACGACCACCTATTGTTGATGCAGAATATTTAATATGAGTAGCTGACACACAAATGTACTGTCTGGTTCATCTGTATCTAGCTGAATCAAATATTCCTTATCAATTAAACATTTGAGAAGTTACTTGTTCGTCGAGTCTTTGTCTTCGTAGTTCTTCTTCATAAGTAGAAATAGTTTGGAATCTTCTGAATAAATAAAGTATTAAAACTTTATACCTTCTGGACTTCTGGACGTGCTACAAAATATTATTTGTACACTGAGGCTTGAACATATTAATGAACTTCTTCCAGTGGTGTGCAGCAGCATCCTGAAATTCTTCAGACATATGATTTTAACAAATCACTTGACGTTCTTCGTACGGATTCCTTCAATAGTGCTTGCTAATTTACTTTCTTTCTTATCAGAGTTGAGTTGATACTCTTAAATACAAATAGGCTTAACATTTGCCTTTCAGCAATTAATATGGGAGCCGAATTAAATAATTAATTTAAGGAATTAGGAAAGGTTGTGCAAATATTAATTCTTTAGTGGATTGAATTAATATTTAATGACATTGGGCCTGGCCCGGAATGTCATTGGAAGGCCTGACCTAATGGTCCATGATCCGTAGTGTAGCCTATATATATTCTCGTTCTCCTAAAGCTGAAAAACACACCAAAACGAATTCATCCTAGAGTTTGAGAGAGGTGGACGTTTTTCTCAAGGAGACAGCTAGGGTTTTGGGTTTTCGGAGCTTTAAGGAGAGGCACACCTTGGGAGATCGAATGCCACACTTCGTCCAAGGAGAATCAAGGAATACACTAGAAGACGTGGATTTGAATCGCTTGCGCCGTAGCGATTAAGGTTAATATTCTGTTCGAACTTTTAATTAGTATCATAAAACGCAGGACCAAGGTCCGATTGTTCCAACAGTTGATAGCTTTGTAAATTCATTATTGCACCCAGGATACAGAGGTTTTTTGGAATCATCAACCAAGTTCTCAAGAACTTCCGGTTGGTGTATCAGATAATCTTCGACATCATGGAACATCTCATCGACCCTATCCCTTTCCATTGCATCATCTTCTTCATTAGTAGGCATTCTATCATTGTAAATTTGATTATTCGTGCTGCCTGGTACAGTATTTGCAGAGTTTATTCCCTCCCCATGCAAAATCCACTTAGTATAATCATCTGTAAAACCACGCCGAAATAAATGTTCGCGTATTGTCTCAACATTAGTATACCTTTGTAGGTTGTAACAATCACGACATGGACATGTGATCCTCTCATCTTTTCCATGTACGGTTTCTTTTTTCTTTAGGTTTTCCACCGCACATGCAATAAACTCACCAACACCAGTGACATACTTATGGGTTACCCTTGATACTTTGTACATCCAAGTACAACGATCCATGTTATAAATCTACATAATATATATAAAAGAAGTTAGCATGTACTCATCAAAAACATGAAGGAATGGCAGGCAGAGTTAGAACTCATTAAAAGAATGTGGCATACAAAAAAAATCTAATAAGTCCAACCTATATTAATTTTTTGTAGAACAATGAGAAACTAAATCGAGAAAATTAGTGGATAATGGGTAAAACTTAATATTATCTCTAGACATAATTGACCATCTCTGTGCTTGGAAAATTTATATAACATATATTAAGGGGCACCTACGTATAAGCTTTTGAAACAAATAATAAGAAAGAAATAGAATAATTCGATTTTAACTAAAGCAAAGGAGTTGGAGTACGTTAAGAGAGTAAGCTGAGGTTATCGTATAATAATCGGGTTAAATGGCGTTTTGGTCACTCAACTGAGCGTAAACTTGCAATTGGGTCATCCAACTCAAAAAGCTGTCAGTCACATTATTATACTCTTAAAAATTTTCATTCAGGTCACTAGCCGTTACACTCTGTTAAATATTTGACGGAAAGCTGACTAAGCGTCGTGACTTGGCTTAAATAATTCCACTGTGGCATGTACAGTCAGCTGAAGTGGCATTTTGGTCACTCAACTGACTTCAAACTTGCAATGGAGTCATCAAACTCAAAAAACTTTCATTTAGGTCACTTATTATAATATCCGTTAAAAATTGAAGAAAGAAAGAATTAAAAGCTAACGTACCACCATTTTTTCTCTCTTTAAAATTTCAAAACTTATCAACAAATGAAACAAATACACACACATAAAATCAATAGTTTCACCCACAAAAACTTAATCTTTGTTTATCTCTTATCGTTTTATATATATTATGGCCATTTTGGAAAAACTTCGTACTTATAAATCTATTGTCATTTTATAATATCTTTTGGTCATTGTGGAAAAGTCCATCAAAAATTTAATGAGTTTTTTCCAAAATGGCCTCAAGATATATACAACAATAAGAGATAAACAAAGATTAAGTTTTTGTAGGTGAAGCTATTGATTTTATGTGTGTGTATTTGTTTCATTTGTTAATAAATTTCAAAAAAAATTTAGAAAGAAAAAAAGGTGCTGCATGTTAGCTTTTAATTCTTTCTTTTTTCAATTTTTAACGGGTATTATGATAAGTGACCTGAATGAAAGTTTTTTGAGTTTGATAACTCGATTGCAAGTTTGAATTCAGTTGAGTGACCAAAATGCCACTTCAGCTAAATGTACATAACGGTAGATTTATTTAAGCCAAGTCAGAACGCTTAGTCAGCTTTTCATCAAATATTTAACGGAGTGTAACGGCCAGTGACCTGAATGAAAATTTTTAAGAGTATAATGATGTGACTGACAGTTTTTTGAGTTGGATAACCCAATTGCAAGTTTCCGGTCAGTTGAGTGACCAAAACGCCATTTAACCCTATAATAATCAGTAATAATATTCATGATAATAGTTGATAACTAAAAGAACTAGAAAAGGAAGAGAGTCTTAATAATATAATAAGTGTGAGAATAAAATGTACATTGTGGCTTGCATCTTTTTAATTAGCTAGGAAATAAACAACATAAGAATATTGCATGCAGAAGACACAGTAGCTTAATATACTTTTATAATCATTGTACCCTTCATTTCTATCTGGATATATCCTCTTTATGCATCTCACCATTTGAGAGCCACGTACACACACATGTATTGTCCTTTTAATTTTTCTTAATTTACGCGCACATGTTATGTTGGAATATAT
This sequence comes from Daucus carota subsp. sativus, assembly GCF_001625215.2. NCBI lineage: Eukaryota > Viridiplantae > Streptophyta > Magnoliopsida > Apiales > Apiaceae > Daucus > Daucus carota. The sequence continues at coordinate 435,177 of NC_030382.2, read as the reverse complement.
CGTAGTGATAGGGTTTAATTAATATGTTTCATAAGCAGCACGTATTATTCTGCACTATATTATTCTGCCCAAAGAAGAAGCCTAATCTTGTGTTTACACTAGGCAGGATACTCTGTTAATAGAGTTGTACTAGCTAGCTCTTAATTATATACAAGCTTATAAATATTGATGTTACTCATTTCAGATAATCACATAATTTTATCTAATAAAACTTAACTAAATTTTATCAAATAAGAGCTAAATAACAATTTCACTAATTTCCAAAATTCCAGCATGGGTCAAATATATTACAAAACTTTCCGAAGGTCAACTGTGGCTACAACATAGAGTCATAGACCAGCATCTCTCATAACACAATATAATACAAACCTTGGACTAAACAGTAAGGCTACAAAACAGCCAGTAAGTACATATACAGACCAAAATGTTAACTATAACATGGATAGCATAAGAGAAAAGAAGGAACTGAAAGTGCATATTCTTTCATTAGATAACAGCCTTATAAATATTACAATATTGTCTGTTGGAGTTGCATAACAATCAGGGGAATATGAATTGTTTCCTCTTCCTCGATATTAATGTAGATATATATAGTTATTAAATAAATACATCTTTTCTTAAAAACACATTACTTTAACACTCCTTCCTAATGTGTTGTTCCCGAACTCCCAGCAAATTACGCAACTTCTGAAACTTTTCTTTTGGTAATGCTTTTGTGAATATATCAGCCACCTGCTCCTCAGACTTGCAGTAGACTAATTTTATCTCATTTTCCTCAATCTTCTCACGAATGAAATGATGTTTCACAGCAATGTGCCTTGTCCGGCTATTGTAGATAGGATTCTTTGCCATATATATGGCCGACTTATTGTCACATAGTATCTCTGTTGCATTTCTTTGACCTTCATCAACATCTTCCAGAATTCTTCTCAACCAAGTAGCTTGTGATGTTGCCAGAGCACAAAACCATCTGGCTGCTCTACATAAATTTCCTCTTCTAACTCTCCATTCAAGAAGGCTGATTTTACGTCAAGTTGATATAATGGCCATCCTTTTTGAGCTGCAAGAGCAATGAGGGTTCTAATTGTGTCTTTTCGAGCCACTGGTGCAAAAGTCTCGAGATAATCAACTCCTTTAAGTTGTGAATATCCTTTGACCACTAGACGTGCTTTATTTTTTAACCAAGAACCATCTGACTTGTGCTTTATTCTATAAATCCACTTGACCCCCACAACTTCTTTCTTTTTTGGTCTTTCAACAAGTTGCCATGTATCATTTTTTTCAATCATGTGAATTTCCTCTTCCATTGCTTTCTTCCAGACATCTTCTTTAATTGCCTCCTCGAAACTCGTCGGTTCAATCATGCAAAAATTACATGACTCATAGATATCAGCAAGAGTCCTCATTTTCAGTGGAGTACTTCCTGAACTTGACGATCCTGCACTATCACTTGAAGGTGATGATGGATCAGTAGGCGATGATGGATCAGCTGGTGATGATGCAGATGATGCAGGTCACCATTTTGAGCTTCTAATTCAAGACTAATAGTTTGATTTTGACATGCTTCTTTCTCCCAATTCCAGCTAGCTCCTTCATCAAATAACACATCTCTACTTATGATTATCGATCTGTTCTTTAAACTATACAACCTGTATCCTTTTGATTTTGAGCTGTAACCAAGAAGAATGCATTTTTCACTTGTGTCTTCTAGTTTATGTCTTTTTTCTTTCGGAATATGCGCATAGCAGATGCAACCAAATATCTTTAAATGGCTCACTGAAGGTTTCTTTCTGCACCATGCTTCTAATGGAGTCATATTTTGAACTGCCATAGTTGGACTCCTATTAATTAAGTACACGGCAGTATGAATGGCTTCAGCCCAAAAAGAATTAGGCAACCCTTTCTCCTTCAACATTGATTTGGCCATATTCACTACAGTTTGATTTTTTCTTTCTGAAACTCCATTTTGTTGAGGAGTGTAACTAACCGTGAGTTGTCTATTAATGCCTTCATCTTCACAAAATTTATCAAATTCTCTAGAGGTATATTCTTTACCCCTATCACTTCTCAAAGCTTTTATGTAACATCCACTTTGTTTTTCTACATAATTCTTGAATCTTTTAAAGATGCTAAAGACCTCAGACTTATATTTCATAAAATAAACCCACGTCATTCTTGAATAATCATCAATAAATAAAACAAAGTACCTGTTTTCACCAAGTGAAGGAGTCCTCATCGGCCCACACACATCAGTATGCACGAGCTCCAGTAATCCCTTAGCTCTCCATGATCCTCCTTTTGGAAAAGAATTTCTTTGGTGCTTTCCCAGGGCACAACCTTCACACACTCCATTGTTATTTTCAACTTGAGGCAGCCCATACACCATACTTTTCAGTGTCTTCATCCCTTGAAAATGCATGTGTCCAAGCCTTTTATGCCAAAGCAATGACTGATCTTTTATATTTGCTTTTAATGCCAAATCCGTATCATAATTGAACATTAGCTGAAAACTTCTGCCGCTTTTCATTTGTATCTTTGCAATAAATATTTTGCATTCCCTTTTGTCATAAATTGTGCAAGAACCATCCTCAAAATAAGCGGCATACCAGTTTTCTATGAGCTGACCAACACTAAGTAGATTCCGATCTAAGTCAGGGACTAATAGAACATCATGAATGTATCGTATGCCATCTTTTGTTTGAATGCGGATCGTACCTTTGCCTTTTGCTTGAACTAAGATGCCATTTCCTAGTTTCACTTGAGTAGTAATGCTTTCATCAATCTTTGTAAATATTGTGTTGTCTCCGGTCATGTGATTGCTACACCCACTGTCCAGTAACCAAGCAGTGGTATTGTTCTCATTTGCGACTTGACAATTTGCATAAAAGACTGCATAATCATCTTCTTTTTCTCCAGATACATTTGCTTGTTGCTGATTTCTGAACCTGCAATCTTTTTGCAAATGTCCAAATTTTTTACAATGATGACATTGAGGCTTTCCTTTAAACCAGCAATCCTTCTCAGTATGGCTAGTTCGTTTGCAGATTTCACACTTGTTTATGTGACTTGAATCACCTGAAAACCTTTCAAAATTACTTTTTCCTCTTCCTCTTTGTCCTCTTCCTCTGCCTCTGTTAAACCTGCCACCTCTCGATGATACTCCACTATAACTCTGAGATGGTGACTCCTTTTTGTTTAAGTTGAGCTTACATTGCAGAGCGCTTTCTATGGACTTCTCAGAGTGCCTCATTAATCTTTGTTCATGGGACTATAAAGATGCCATCAACTCACCAGATTTCAATGTGGTAAGATCTTTTGTTTCTTCAATAATGGACACCATAGCATCATACTTATCGGTCAAGCTAATCAAAATTTTTTCTACAATTTTCTTATCAGTAACCATTTCATCGTACAAAGCCATTTGATTTACAATTTCATTTATTTTTGAATAATAATCTTTCAAACTTTTAGACTCATTCATCTTCAAGTTCTCAAAATCTCTCCTGAGGGATTGTAGCTTAATAGATCTTACCTTGGAGTTTCCTTGAAATTCTTCTTGCAAAACTTCCCAAGCTTCTTTCGCCGTTGTAACCCTCATAATTCTGGGAAACAGGCTGTCTGATATAGCTTGTTGAATAAAGAAAAGGGCCTTCGCATCTTTCTTCTTAGTCTCCATCAAGGCCTCCTTCTGAGCATTTGTTAAATTTGCTGATTCATCATACCCATTTTCCACTAAATCCCACAAATCTTGAGACTGAAAAAGTGTTTTCATCTTCAAACTCCAATAATTATAGTTTTCACCATTGAAAATAGGCATGGTGGGTTGTTGGATATTCAATCCTTGATTTGTTGCAGCCATTGTTGACGTGTTGTTTCCGCCTACTGCTTTCTGTACGCCCAGCTTCTAATCGAACCAAGCTCTGATGCCAATTTGTTAACTATAACATGGATAGCATAAGAGAAAAGAAGGAACTGAAAGTGCATATTCTTTCATTAGATAACAGCCTTATAAATATTACAATATTGTCTGTTGGAGTTGCATAACAATCAGGGGAATATGAATTGTTTCCTCTTCCTCGATATTAATGTAGATATATATAGTTATTAAATAAATACATCTTTTCTTAAAAACACATTACTTTAACACTCCTTCCTAATGTGTTGTTCCTGAACTCCCAGCAAATTACGCAACTTCTGAAACTTTTCTTTTGGTAATGCTTTTGTGAATATATCAGCCACCTGCTCCTCAGACTTGCAGTAGACTAATTTTATCTCATTTTCCTCAATCTTCTCACGAATGAAATGATGTTTCACAGCAATGTGCCTTGTCCGGCTATTGTAGATAGGATTCTTTGCCATATATATGGCCGACTTATTGTCACATAGTATCTCTGTTGCATTTCTTTGACCTTCATCAACATCTTCCAGAATTCTTCTCAACCAAGTAGCTTGTGATGTTGCCAGAGCACAAAACCATCTGGCTGCTCTACATAAATTTCCTCTTCTAACTCTCCATTCAAGAAGGCTGATTTTACGTCAAGTTGATATAATGGCCATCCTTTTTGAGCTGCAAGAGCAATGAGGGTTCTAATTGTGCCTTTTCGAGCCACTGGTGCAAAAGTCTCGAGATAATCAACTCCTTTAAGTTGTGAATATCCTTTGGCCACTAGACGTGCTTTATTTTTTAACCAAGAACCATCTGACTTGTGCTTTATTCTATAAATCCACTTGACCCCCACAACTTCTTTCTTTTTTGGTCTTTCAACAAGTTGCCATGTATCATTTTTTTCAATCATGTGAATTTCCTCTTCCATTGCTTTCTTCCAGACATCTTCTTTAATTGCCTCCTCGAAACTCGTCGGTTCAATCATGCAAAAATTACATGACTCATAGATATCAGCAAGAGTCCTCATTTTCAGTGGAGTACTTCCTGAACTTGACGATCCTGCACTATCACTTGAAGGTGAAGATGGATCAGTAGGCGATGATGGATCAGCTCGTGATGATGCAGATGATGCAGGTCACCATTTTGAGCTTCTAATTCAAGACTAATAGTTTGATTTTGACATGCTTCTTTCTCCCAATTCCAGCTAGCTCCTTCATCAAATAACACATCTCTACTTATGATTATCGATCTGTTCTTTAAACTATACAACCTGTATCCTTTTGATTTTGAGCTGTAACCAAGAAGAATGCATTTTTCACTTGTGTCTTCTAGTTTATGTCTTTTTTCTTTCGGAATATGCGCATAGCAGATGCAACCAAATATCTTTAAATGGCTCACTGAAGGTTTCTTTCTGCACCATGCTTCTAATGGAGTCATATTTTGAACTGCCATAGTTGGACTCCTATTAATTAAGTACACGGCAGTATGAATGGCTTCAGCCCAAAAAGAATTAGGCAACCCTTTCTCCTTCAACATTGATTTGGCCATATTCACTACAGTTTGATTTTTTCTTTCTGAAACTCCATTTTGTTGAGGAGTGTAACTAACCGTGAGTTGTCTATTAATGCCTTCATCTTCACAAAATTTATCAAATTCTCTAGAGGTATATTCTTTACCCCTATCACTTCTCAAAGCTTTTATGTAACATCCACTTTGTTTTTCTACATAATTCTTGAATCTTTTAAAGATGCTAAAGACCTCAGACTTATATTTCATAAAATAAACCCACGTCATTCTTGAATAATCATCAATAAATAAAACAAAGTACCTGTTTTCACCAAGTGAAGGAGTCCTCATCGGCCCACACACATCAGTATGCACGAGCTCCAGTAATCCCTTAGCTCTCCATGATCCTCCTTTTGGAAAAGAATTTCTTTGGTGCTTTCCCAGGGCACAACCTTCACACACTCCATTGTTATTTTCAACTTGAGGCAGCCCATACACCATACTTTTCAGTGTCTTCATCCCTTGAAAATGCATGTGTCCAAGCCTTTTATGCCAAAGCAATGACTGATCTTTTATATTTGCTTTTAATGCCAAATCCGTATCATAATTGAACATTAGCTGAAAACTTCTGCCGCTTTTCATTTGTATCTTTGCAATAAATATTTTGCATTCCCTTTTGTCATAAATTGTGCAAGAACCATCCTCAAAATAAGCGGCATACCAGTTTTCTATGAGCTGACCAACACTAAGTAGATTCCGATCTAAGTCAGGGACTAATAGAACATCATGAATGTATCGTATGCCATCTTTTGTTTGAATGCGGATCGTACCTTTGCCTTTTGCTTGAACTAAGATGCCATTTCCTAGTTTCACTTGAGTAGTAATGCTTTCATCAATCTTTGTAAATATTGTGTTGTCTCCGGTCATGTGATTGCTACACCCACTGTCCAGTAACCAAGCAGTGGTATCGTACAGGAATCTACAGAGTTGAAGATACGATTCAAGAAGTTGAAGACAATCAAGATATCTGAGACGTACAGCAAATCACTGATAGAAGTTCATTCAAATGTTCAAGCCTCAGTGAAGAATAAAAGTCCAAGTGGTTTCTGATGTCAAGGTTGTCCAAAGATCAAGATTCTCAGTTCTCGAAGATTCAAGTACATCCTCTCTGATTATTCGTAATCAGAATCACTGAAGCAATACTCAAGTTTAAGTGAGACTGATTAAGTATGTTGTCAAGAAAAGAAGACGGAGAATTAATTCTGTATTAGTCATTCGTGAACCAGACCAGTGCACAGGACGTCAGTACGTGTGAATTGGTTTCGAAGGATTCAGTCAAGGATAACTTAATCAAGTCAAGGAAAAGCATCCTCCGAATTAATTGGTAAATACTTATATGTATATATGTAATACACATATATATATGTATAAGTGTACTAGCCAGTTCCATCCTTGAACAAGGGAGAATTGGAGCAAGGAAGAATTTATTTACATAATTCTTTCCTTGCGCCAAAATGGAACAAGGAAGGAATTAGTAATTAAATTCCTCCTTGCGCCATTTTATCTCCACCCTGTTCCTTCCTTGCGCCACACCTGGAACAAGGAAGAAATTCCTCCTTGCGCCAAGTGGAGCAAGGAAGCCTGCTTTGTTCCCTTGCGCCAAATACATGTTTCCTTGCGCCAATTTCATATAAACAATTCTTTTGAATTGTTTTGGCGCAAGTTGAAGGTGGAACGAGGAAGGATGGAACGAGGTAGCTCTTTTCTGATTGGTGGAGAGCTTCCTTGCGCCTAGCGCAAGCACAAGCTGAGTTTGTCCCCCAAAGTCTATAAATAGAGCTTTGTGTCCTCATTTGAGGATAACTACACACTTTGTAAAGTGCACACAATATACACATTCTCGAGAGCAAGTTAGAAAATCATTTTAGTCGAGAGTTTGTATTAGAGTGCTTGTAGTCTCTGCAGCCGACATTCGTGTTGGAGTTTGTAGCATCCGAGGATTATTTTTAATATAAGAATATTCCCCGACTTGCTGGAGTTGTTTATTTACGATTGATTTAACTGGACTTAAACAGTAATATTCCGCAATCGAATTAATCGAAGAAATTGGTATAGACGTATTCAACCCCCCCCCCCTTCTACGTCTGATTGGACCTAACAATTGGTATCAGAGCTTAGCTGATCGATATACAGATCTGAGATCCGTAACCAATCTGAAAAGCTAGCTGTCCGTACAATCGTAATTTTATCTGATAACAATGTCGACACACAAGTTAGGAATCAAAGTACCTCCATTTGACAAGGATGACTACAACAACTGGAAGATGAAGATGTTGCTGTACATCAGCGTTGCTAATCCCATGTACATTGGGATTCTGGAAAATGGTCCGTTTTTGCCTATGAAGATTATTCCTGAATCTGTTGAAAATGGTGTTCGTATTCCACAAAAATCTGTTCCCAAAGAGAAAAGCGAATACACTGAAACTGATAAGGAGTATATTGCACATGACCATAATCTGCAACTTATAATTGTTGAATCAATGACCAAGACTATGACACATCTGATACTAAGTCTGAAAACTTCAAAGCAGATGTGGGACACTATAGAGGCATTGATGGAGGGATCTGAAGAAGTCATGGAAAACAGATACGATATGCTAATTGCCAGATATGAAGCATTTCAGGCAATACCTGGAGAGAACATTTCTCAAATCTATGAAAGGTTCATGTTGCTGTTGAATGAACTCACACTACATGGAAAGACTTATCCACAGAAAGAGATTAACAGAAAGTTCTCATTTGTGATGCCACCCCATCTAGTTGTAAAGACAGAGACCATCCGGGAAAGAAGCGACTTCAGAACTATGACTTTGGAAAAGCTGTTTGGAAAACTGAAGACGTTTGAGATGGAACTTGAACAAAGAAAGATCATATATGGTGGTGGATCAACAGAATCCAAGAGTATGGCCTTACAGAAGACCACTGCACTTATTGCTGATCAACCATACTTTGGTTATCAACAATTAGTTGAATATGGTATCAATGATCACACTGTTGCTCAGAGTGATTGTTCATCCATCAAAACTGACTATCCTTCTACCAATACTGAGATTGTAGAAGCTGAAATTGATGAAGTTTCTGGAGAACCGGAGGATGAGTTCTACACTCAGGAAGAGCTGGAGCAGCTGGAAGATAAGTCAATGGCCTATATGGCTGCAAGGTTCAAGCATATCAAGTTCAGGAAGAACCCCCGGTACAAGAAAGCTTCAGGGAACAAGTTTCAGGGTAAAGGTGGATACTCAGGGTCAGGGTCAAAGAGTACTGGCAGTTTCAAACCAAACATGTATGACAAGAGCAAGGTCAGATGCTACAACTGCAATGACTTAGGGCACTTTGCAACAGAGTGCAGGAAACCCAAAGCGGCTCCTGTCAAAGAAAGAAGCAACTCATATGATAAGAAGAATTCTTATGAGGATCTGAAGAAAGAGAATGAGAAGCTAAAAGCTAAGTTGGAAGCAATGGTGGCCAAGCACAAAGGAAGGGCTTACATTGCTGAGGGAAAGAGCTGGGATGACACAGATTCTGATGATGAACCTGTACAGAGCAATTATGCATTTGCATTAATGGCTGACACTGTCGAGGAATCTCCATCTCAGGTATCTCCTGAAATTTCTGTTGATGATATGACTACTGCTGATTATAAAAAGACTATAAATGAACTAGGTCAAGAGATGTATAACTTGCACACTAGTTTATTAGCTTCAGAATCAGATAACTGTAGTCTTTCTCTAAAGATAGCTAAACTTGAAGAACGAGTAGATGAATTAGCTTTAGAGAAACTCATGAACACTAACCTTAAAGATAGAATTGAATATCTAGAGAATAAGGAGAAGTGTAGTGCAGAAATTGAGGAGTCCTTTAGGTCTCAGATTGCTGACCTAGAAACTAAGCTTAGGGCCTATCAGAATTCTGCTTTTCTACAGAAAGAGATCTTAGATAGTCAAAGGGTTGATAAGAAGGTTGCTATTGGCCTTGACTATAGTTCTTTGGAAAGTACTAAAAGAAAGAAGAGAAAAGAGAATGAAGGCATATTTGTTTCAGCAGGAACTGAGAATGCTCCTGAAGGAACAAATGTACCTAAAATTCTAAAGAACACCAAGACCCCTATCTTTAGAAAGGCACAAACAGAACCTCTGATAGAAGAAGACCTTGTCATCAAGGAAGAGTTGAAAAATGAGGAAGTTGTTAAGCCTCAAGTAAAACAGGAATCACATGATGTACCTTCTAATTCCCAAGTCAGAGATGACTCAGATAAAACCGGATTAGGAAGTACTAGTTCCAACAAAAAGAAGAACAACAGGAATGGCAAGTTAGATCTTAAGAACACCAATTCTAGGAATTCTTATGCTAGAAAGGTTTGTAATAATTGCAATTCTACTAATCATCTTACTCATGCATGTAAAGTGATTAAAGTAGATAATTCTATGCCTAGCATGCCTAATGCTGTTAACATGAATGCTGTTCATTTGCCATGTGGTAGAGTAGGTTGTATGCTATGTGCTATGAATATGATGTCTGCATGTTTTACCATGTTGAATGCATCTTTTTCTGCATCACCTGCCATGAATATGAATATGCCTGCACCTTCCATTGCCCCTGTGGCAAAGACTGCTTGTCCTTCTAAGAAGAAGGAAACTCCCAACTCCAAGTCTAAAAGCACTCCTGCTAAGACTAAAAAGGAGAAGAGTCCAGTCACCTCTGAACAAGCACATGTTAAACCAGTTTCTGTTGATAATCCTGTTTCTACTAAACCACCTGGACCCAAGAACGTCTGGGTACCAAAGAAAGTTTAATCCATTTGTGAATGCAGGGCACAGGAAGGAAGAGTAAAGTTATGTGGGTTCTTGATAGTGGTTGTTCAAGACACATGACTGGAGAAAAGTCCCTGCTCACAGATGTGGTGATGAGAACCGGCCCAATTGTAATCTTTGGAGATGACAGCAAAGGATTTACAACGGGATATGGTAAGCTGAAAGTTGGAAATGTCATCATTGAAGATATCTCTCTGGTGGAAGGACTCAAGCACAACTTACTGAGTATCAGTCAGTTCTGTGACAAAGGATACGACGTAATATTTCAGAAGGAAGTTTGCTTAATCTAGAACCGGAAGAACAAGGATCTTACACTCCGTGGTGTAAGAAAATCAAGTTTGTTTATAGCCGACATAGACTCAGCAAGTAAGGGGGAGGTCAAGTGTTTCTACACCAAGGCCTCTGCTGATGATAGTTGGTTATGGCATCGGAAGCTCTTTCACTTAAACTTTAAGACTATGAACTCTTTAGTCAAAAGAGAACTTGTGAGAGGATTGCCACAGAAAGAATTCCATCAAGAAGGACTCTGTGATGCATGTGAGAAAGGGAAGTCAAAGAAAGCATCACACAGGAGCAAAGGCATGACTGACATTGGTTCACCCCTTCAACTGATTCATATGGATCTGTTTGGACCAGTCAACATTCCTTCTATGTCAAGAAAGAGATATGCTCTTGTGATCGTCGATGACTACTCAAAATACACATGGGTATTATTCTTACATACAAAGGATGAAGCAGCACAAGTCATCATTGATCATATCAAGAACATTGAAAAGGAAGCAGATTTGCCAGTAAGGGCAATCAGATCAGATAATGGAACAGAATTTCGAAATGCTGTTCTTAATGAATTCTGTACTGATAAGGGTATTTCTCGTCAGTATTCAGCTCCAAGGACTCCACAACAAAATGGTGTCGTAGAAAGGAAGAACAGGACCTTGATTGAAGCAGCAAGGACAATGATTAGTCAATCAAGACTTCCAATCTATTTCTGGGCTGAAGCTGTGAATACTGCTTGCTACACTCAAAATCGTACCCTGATTAACAAAGATTTGGATAAGACTCCGTACGAAGTAATGGCCAATAGAAAACCATCACTGAGTTACTTTCATGTGTTTGGTGCAAAATGCTATGTTCTTAAAGAAGAGCATCTGGGTAAGTTTGATGCATGCTAAAGCTGAAGAAGGCATCTTTCTGGGTTATTCCTTAGAGTCAAAGGCCTACAGGGTTTATCTGATCAATGACGACAAGCTGATTGAAAGCATCAATGTAAGGTTTGATGATACCAAGCTCCCAAGTCTTCAAAAGGAAAATGAATCTGATTCTCTAGAATTTGAGAACTTAGATGACATCTATATTGGAGAAGATGAGCCTGAAGCTGATACTAGAGAACCTAATGCAACTGAAAGAACTGCTGATCCTGAACCATCTGGAGGAAGTGTTGGTAACAATACAAGTGATCATCATGATCACAGTGGTCAAAGTGGAGGATCATCAAATAGGATTAGCATCAGTTCAGGGGGAGCAAGTCACATTAGTGGATCTACTAGTCGTCACACTCAACACAACAATGATTACGGTGAATCATCAAGATTGAATCTGCCAAGACCAAGGGTATGGAGCAGAGACCATCCCATTGAACAAATCATTGGTGATCCTGACACAGGAGTACAGACTAGAAGAGCAACTCAAAATGAATGCAACTTTGCTGGATTTTTGTCTCAGACAGAACCAAAGAAAGTTGAAGAGGCTCTAAATGATCCAGATTGGGTATCTGCAATGCAGGAAGAACTCAATCAATTTGAAAGGCAGAAAGTTTGGAAGCTGGTGCCAAGACCTAAAGGAAAATCTATAGTTGGCACTAGATGGGTTTTTAGAAACAAGCTGGATGAAGATGGTACTGTCACGAGGAATAAGGCAAGACTGGTAGCAAAGGGTTACTCGCAAGAGGAAGGAATCGATTATGATGAAACCTATGCTCCAGTTGCTAGGCTTGAAGCAATCAAGATGTTCTTAGCATTTGCTGCACATTCCAACTTCAAAGTATATCAGATGGATGTGAAAAGTGCATTCCTGAATGGTGATCTTGAAGAGGAAGTCTATGTTGAACAACCCCCTGGGTTCGAAGACAAAGAATTTGAAGACTTCGTGTATTTTCTCTTCAAAGCTCTTTATGGTCTGAAGCAAGCCCCTCGAACCTGGTATGACACTCTTTCCAAGTTTCTACTTGAAAATGGTTTCACCAGAGGTATCATCGATAAAACTCTTTTTCATAAAAAGCATAAGAATGATGTAATTCTGGTACAAGTATATGTCGATGACATTATATTTGGTTCTACTAATGATCTTTTGTGCGAGAGATTTGCTAAACTTATGCAGAGCAAGTACGAGATGAGCATGATGGGAGAATTGTCCTTCTTCCTAGGACTTCAAGTACTTCAGAAGCCTGACGGTATTTTTATCTGTCAATCAAAGTACATCAAGGATCTTCTGAAGAAGTATGGAATGGAAGAGGCATCTCCTGCCAAAACTCCTATGCCAACTGCTGTCAAACTTGATCAGGACAAATCTGGTAAGTCAGTTGACATCACGAGGTATCGAGGTATGATTGGCTCTCTCTTGTACTTAACTGCTAGTAGGCCAGATATCATGTTCGCAACTTGTTTATGTGCTAGATTCCAGGCTGATCCTAAAGAGTCTCATCTTATAGCTGTTAAGCGTATTTTTAGGTATCTTAAGGGAACCCCAAATCTTGGGATATGGTATCCTAAAGATACAGGTTTTGATCTGATTGGCTATACAGATTCTGACTTTGCAGGATGTAAGATTGATAGGAAAAGTACTTCAGGAAGCTGTCAGTTTCTTGGACGAAGGTTGGTGTCATGGTACAGCAAGAAGCAACACTCCGTGTCTACGTCTACAGCGGAAGCTGAATACATAGCTGCTGGGAGTTGCTGTGCTCAAATTTTGTGGATGAGGAATCAACTACAAGATTATGGATTCATGTTGGATAAAATTCCGATTCTGTGTGATAACACGAGTGCCATTGCCATTGCCAACAATCCTGTTCAACACACAAGGACAAAGCATATTGATATCAGGTATCATTTTCTTCGTGAGCATGTCATGAATGGAACAGTAGAGCTACACTTTGTACCTACTGATCAACAAATTGCAGACATCTTCACTAAACCACTAGACGAATCCACTTTCTCTAGATTGGTTGGTGAACTTGGGATGTTAAATCTGTCTAATTAAATTAGACAATCAATAACTGCAATATGTTCGTAAGTTCACAAGTATTTAATTGTCCATATTTCTAGGACTTGTGAATTTACAAGTGCATCCAGTATTTTATGTATTTAACTGCTAATTAGTTCTAATTGATTTGCCATGATATATGTGATTATGTGTCTTAATTGCTTAAATTGTAGATTGTTAAAATTAATTGCATAAATTGTTTAAGTGTTTCTATTCAATTAATGAATATAAATATTTAAATGATTCAGTTATCTTTAGTTTAAGATTAGTTAATGGACTTGAAGCAATTCAATGATTATTAGTTTCCATTAATTAAATTTAAATTAAAATAAGCAGCATAGTATATTTAAATTAAGTTTACTAAAGTCAATTTAGTTTAATTTAATTTACATAATAACTGTGATTTTTCTTCTTGTAGCATAGTTAAATTTAACTTGAATTGACTATTCTTAATATAGTTTAATTTAATTTAAATTAATAACTGTGAATTTGTTTTTGCTTTAGTCGATTGTGATTGGTGCAATTTGATTCATCAAAAATCTTTATTTTCTGATGATCTCCACCTTGCGCCATACACCTTGTTTTTCGATTAAAACAATTTCAAATACTCCACCTTGCGCTAATTCTCCTTGCGCCAGGTATTTTTGCTTTATTTCATTTTATTTCTTTTTCTTTTTCCTTTTCTTTTCTTTCTTGCGCCAGTTTATTCCTCTTATTTTCCTTCTGTTTCCTTGCGCCTCTCCTTTCCTTGCGCCAGGAAAAGATTATTTGTTTTGTTTTGTTGTTCCTTGCGTCGTTCCCTCCTTGCGCCTCGTTTCGTTAGCGCAAGGAAATCTTTTTCCTTTTTAATTTATTTTCTTTCTTCCTTGCGCCTGCTTCCTCGCGCCAGGAGAACTGTTTGTCTTCTCTCCTTGCGCCACTCGCATGCATATATACACCACTGTTCTTCACAAAACATCAGTCGCCATTCTTTTCAAAAAACTCACGAACTGCTGCCTCATTTTTCACTTAAAATCATATCGAAACTCTGCCCATTTTTAAAACCGATTGTAGTTTTGGAATCCCCTCGCAAAGCCCGTTCTTTTCATATAAAAATCTTGACGATCCGTTATCGTTTTTCGTTGGGGTTTTCAAGACTTTTCAACTTCCGGGCTTAGTTTCTACGTGATTTTGGTGTTAAAAATTTGCGATTCCGATACCATTAGTCTTAGAATTTCGAAAGGAACAACATACTTTAGTTTCATCAGATTTCGAAATTATAAGAATTAGGGTTTTTCGGCTCGTGTTTAAATTATTATTTTCGTACCATTGTGGTATAGTCTCGTTTCTAAACAAACAAAATTTTCCTTCATTTTTAATTTATTTAAATTAAAAATGGCTGCAAATTTTGTAATTCCAAAGACAAATTACACTATTGTTGCAAATAATGATTTAATCAAACCGCAAAATTTTAAAAGATGGGTTCGTTTCTTGAGTGAAGCCTCACTTGCACGTACAGCCATGACTCAACATTCACTGCTGATTAACGATTTACTTCGAGACTTTATGAACACAGCACGTGTTAGCGATGTTGATCAAGTTTTAGGTGTAAGTTGCGTGATTCAAGGTCGGAACATCACTATAACTGAGACATTGCTGAATGAAGTACTGGGACTTCCAACTGCCAATTTTGTCCCAGTACCTACTGAAGAGGAACGAATAGCATTTTTCAATCAGATCAACTGTTCACTTGATGATCAAGGGAGGTTACCCAAAAAGATATATGTCACTCATCTCCCAAAGGAATGGAACTTTTTCTTCTCCTGTGTATCATATGTCTTTGCTCCAAAGGTTGGCGGATTTCATGGTCTCACAACTTTCAATCAGAATTTTGGCATTGCCATTGCTGAAAACCGGCCAATCAACTTTGGGCATATGATCATGGAAGAGTTCCAAAGGACACTGACAGGACCTCGTACTTCAATGTTATATCCACGATTCTTCCAGCTGGTCCTCAATCAGGCACTGTCCACAACGGAGAAAGCTGCATATGCTCGTTGTGTAACTTCTAATCATTCTTATCTTTCTCTCAAACAGCTGATGATTCTACATAACAAAGCCAATTATCCAAATAATCATCCTGTGGTACTAACTCAAGTACTAAGAAATTTCTTTGAGAATATGAATGTACAGGTACAGGTACCACAAGGACAGGCTGCTCCTGAAATCCAGGATGATGTGAATACTGAAGAAGCTGCTGAAGTTGATCCTGCTGCAGAGCCAGTGACTGAAGCCACTGAGGGACATGCTCCTATGGATGTTGATGCTGATCCAGTAGTCCCTCCACGTGAATCTGATGTCGTCTCTGAAAGGGCTGTAAACTACGATGATCTATTCACAGACAATTACACTCCGGAGCAACCAACAGGTTCTTCTGAATTTAATCCTGATAATTTATCTTTTCATCCTGATGAATTGTGGATGAATATGCTAGACTCAGATGATCCTCTTCTTCTACATGCCAATGCGTTTGCAATCCCACAAACTCATAACCAAGGCATTCCTTCACACACCTCTGAAGCAGAAACCTCACACCCCTCTAGCCATACAGCTACAAATTCTGAGAGAGAGGGAGAAGATCTTCTAAGTGCACCACTAAAAAGTGTTGTTTCTGACTCTACCACCTTATCTCTTAGCACTTCAGGAGATCTACAACATGAGGCAACTGTAACACCGCAAATTTCATCACCACTACCAACTCATATCACTACTTCGCACAGTAAGGTGCACACACTTGATGAATTGACGGTTGCAAACACCTTGTCGACCATGTCACGGTCAGACACTGCTGTTTTTGATTCTTTCGAGGATCCAGTGCCTTCACAGGCAAATGAGGGAAACTTGGATGTTCTGCCAACTTCAACATCCTTGTCTACCCTCCTGGGAGGAACATTCCCAGATCCCCCACGGGACCCTTCACCCCTGGAAGGTGAACGGCAATCTGCAATTGTGCCCTTCATATCAAGAAGTGAGCCAATTGTAGAGGACTTGACTACAAGTCACTCGCTGTCAACAGCAGTTGTGGGAAACCAGGGTGCTTCGCCAACTCAAGGATCACATCCTTCGAGCCCTGTGTCTACCCACCTTGGAATTCCAATCCAAGATCCATCTAAGGACTCACTGCCTTCGGGTAGTCGGCAACTTGCTTCTAATGACTCAGATTCGTCTGACGAGGAAACCGAGGACGAGGCCTTACGAATCCTCATTGCACCTCCACTGACCTCTTTAAAAGGGGCTAGGGAGATTTCTTCTGCAGGTACATCTCTACCACTTGGAGCTGGAGCTAGTGTGAGTGTGAGTGATACACCAACAGAACATGTTAAACAGCACACCGCAGCCCAACCGAGTGATCAAAACTTGAGTGAATCGAGAGAAACACCTACAGAACGAATAAGTGAGGACCCTTCAAAAGCCATATCTTCACCTCCACCAACTGTATCACTTGCTCGATTCGAAGCCCTGGAACTTGAAGTTCGTCACTTAAAAGCTGAGAATCTTGTGCTAAGGGAAGAGTTACTGGAAGTCAAGACATTTTCTAGCCAGCTTGAACAGAGATTAACAACTTTGGAAGCTCGATCTATTGCTTCTCAAATATCTCAGGAGGATAAATCAACTGAGGGGGAGAGAGTGGTAGAAAAAGCAGTAAAAGGCAAAGCCAAAGCTGTGTTGGAAGGCTTAACTGAAGAAGTGTTTGAATCTGCACTTGACGGAGTTCCACTTAATGATGAACCATATATTCCTGAACACGTTGAGACAGAGTTCATTCCTGGAAATGTGATGAATGAACAAGATTTGGAAGAAGGATAAATCCCGCAAGTAGATGAAGTCTTTGTGGACGAGCTTGCATATCATGATGACATGTTTCCAGAAGAAGAGATTCCAATTACTAATCCTCAGGATATTCCTGTTGTCCGACAGCAAAGGCTTGAGAGAAACAGACTAAGGGAAAGGCTTGAAAATCAAAGACGGATATGTAGGGAGAAACTGGAAGCAACAAGGTTGAAACAAGGAGTTGAATGGGATATAGCAAGATCAGTGTTTGAATTTCCTGAAGTGGTAAGGGTAATCATGATAAAGAAGTTCAAGAAATCTTCGACGTCTTCAAAAGCAACTATGAGAATCTTCATGAGTTTCACGAAGCGTTGGACAAGGCAATCACATCTGTATCTATCATGGTTATTCCTGCACAAGGATGGTCCGTGCATATAACATTCATTCTGAATGGTGAAAGTAGAAGATTCAAACATGTGACTTGTGAGCTGCTGAGGAACTTATCTCTGACAGAACTGTTTGTAGTGAAAAACAAGATTATTGCCACTGGCGAGAAGTATAATGAAGTCTTCAGAGATAAGGTAGTGGAATGGCTTACTAACATCAGTGTAGAGATTCATGATAACCCTCCAGTGATCAAGTACTTCAAGGATAAGATGATCCAAAGCATTGGTCTGAAAGATGAAGCATTATCAGGATATCATCCAAGAATACTCAGTTATCTGGAAGGAGAAATCAGAAGAAAGTGTTCGAATACCAAAAAGGGAAGACTTACTGCAGAACTTCTATATGCTTATCGTCTGAACTATGCGGCTCTGAAGAACAAAAGTCTTGAATCTGTTGAACGTGAACAACCATATCCACTGCCTCCTCTTGATCCTAAAACCCCTGATGTTGTGAAACTAGCTTCTGTGTCATACAATCCAACTTCCATCACCTTCAGAAAGTTCAAGAAATCTGAGCCTGAAAAGCTAACCCTTGAAGAAATTGGTGAGTGCACCTCTAAGTGTATCTCTCGGTCAATTCGACAAGTCAAGTACTCAGTGATCAAAGAGGATAAAGCTGTACTCATCCCTCTACTTGAAATACTGAGAGTAAAGAAATGTACTGAGACTGCTCAAGACACCGAAAGAGTTCGTGCTCATCCTTCAAGACTAATGATGAAAGTGGAAGGAATGAACTTGAATATTCCATTCAAAAGGCTTAAGAAAATGAGGCACCTAACCTCTCTGGAGAAAATGCAAAGAAGATTTGAAACAACTCCTCCAGTAAATGCTTTAGAGGTTGGAGCTTATAACATCATCACATCCAGGATCAAAGAAATTGAGACGAAGATAGATCAATTGAAAGCTGAGAAAGCAGCAAAGAAGAAAGCAGAAGAAGCCCTACTAAATGCAACAGCCAAGAAAGCAAGAAGAGATTAGCTCAGTCTAGAGGAGCAATTGGCCACTTGTATTTATTTTTAATTTCTGGAAATTTGTAATATATAATCCAGATTGTACTTAGTATTATTTCCTGTCTTAAGTTTAATTGCTTTTTCTATATCAGTTGAGTTATCCTCCTAAAGGATTTGCTTGTCGAACTCTAACAAACAAATAGGGGGAGATTGTAAAGCATAATGTAATATGTAATGTAATGTCGATAACTCAACAGTAGATTAAGAACAGGAAACAATAACTAAGTATCGTACAGGAATCTACAGAGTTGAAGATACGATTCAAGAAGTTGAAGACAATCAAGATATCTGAGACGTACAGCAAATCACTGATAGAAGTTCATTCAAATGTTCAAGCCTCAGTGAAGAATAAAAGTCCAAGTGGTTTCTGATGTCAAGGTTGTCCAAAGATCAAGATTCTCAGTTCTCGAAGATTCAAGTACATCCTCTCTGATTATTCGTAATCAGAATCACTGAAGCAATACTCAAGTTTAAGTGAGACTGATTAAGTATGTTGTCAAGAAAAGAAGACGGAGAATTAATTCTGTATTAGTCATTCGTGAACCAGACCAGTGCACAGGACGTCAGTACGTGTGAATTGGTTTCGAAGGATTCAGTCAAGGATAACTTAATCAAGTCAAGGAAAAGCATCCTCCGAATTAATTGGTAAATACTTATATGTATATATGTAATACACATATATATATGTATAAGTGTACTAGCCAGTTCCATCCTTGAACAAGGGAGAATTGGAGCAAGGAAGAATTTATTTACATAATTCTTTCCTTGCGCCAAAATGGAACAAGGAAGGAATTAGTAATTAAATTCCTCCTTGCGCCATTTTATCTCCACCCTGTTCCTTCCTTGCGCCACACCTGGAATAAGGAAGAAATTCCTCCTTGCGCCAAGTGGAGCAAGGAAGCCTGCTTTGTTCCCTTGCGCCAAATACATGTTTCCTTGCGCCAATTTCATATAAACAATTCTTTTGAATTGTTTTGGCGCAAGTTGAAGGTGGAACGAGGAAGGATGGAACGAGGTAGCTCTTTTCTGATTGGTGGAGAGCTTCCTTGCGCCTAGCGCAAGCACAAGCTGAGTTTGTCCCCCAAAGTCTATAAATAGAGCTTTGTGTCCTCATTTGAGGATAACTACACACTTTGTAAAGTGCACACAATATACACATTCTCGAGAGCAAGTTAGAATATCATTTTAGTCGAGAGTTTGTATTAGAGTGCTTGTAGTCTCTGCAGCCGACATTCGTGTTGGAGTTTGTAGCATCCGAGGATTATTTTTAATATAAGAATATTCCCAGACTTGCTGGAGTTGTTTATTTACGATTGATTTAACTGGACTTAAACAGTAATATTCCGCAATCGAATTAATCGAAGAAATTGGTATAGACGTATTCAACCCCCCCCTTCTACGTCTGATTGGACCTAACATCTTCATCCCTTGAAAATGCATGTGTCCAAGCCTTTTATGCCAAAGCAATGACTGATCTTTTATATTTGCTTTTAATGCCAAATCCGTATCATAATTGAACATTAGCTGAAAACTTCTGCCGCTTTTCATTTGTATCTTTGCAATAAATTTTTTGCATTCCCTTTTGTCATAAATTGTGCAAGAACCATCCTCAAAATAAGCGGCATACCTGTTTTCTATGAGCTGACCAACACTAAGTAGATTCCGATCTAAGTCAGGGACTAATAGAACATCATGAATGTATCGTATGCCATCTTTTGTTTGAATGCGGATCGTACCTTTGCCTTTTGCTTGAACTAAGATGCCATTTCCTAGTTTCACTTGAGTAGTAATGCTTTCATCAATCTTTGTAAATATTGTGTTGTCTCCGGTCATGTGATTGCTACACCCACTGTCCAGTAACCAAGCAGTGGTATTGTTCTCATTTGCGACTTGACAATTTGCATAAAAGACTGCATAATCATCTTTTTTTTCTCCAGATACATTTGCTTGTTGCTGATTTCTGAACCTGCAATCTTTTTGCAAATGTCCAAATTTTTTACAATGATGACATTGAGGCTTTCCTTTAAACCAGCAATCCTTCTCAGTATGGCTAGTTCGTTTGCAGATTTCACACTTGTTTATGTGACTTGAATCACCTGAAAACCTTTCAAAATTACTTTTTCCTCTTCCTCTTTGTCCTCTTCCTCTGCCTCTGTTAAACCTGCCACCTCTCGATGATACTCCACTATAACTCTGAGATGGTGACTCCTTTTTGTTTAAGTTGAGCTTACATTGCAGAGCGCTTTCTATGGACTTCTCAGAGTGCCTCATTAATCTTTGTTCATGGGACTGTAAAGATGCCATCAACTCACCAGATTTCAATGTGGTAAGATCTTTTGTTTCTTCAATAATGGACACCATAGCATCATACTTATCGGTCAAGCTAATCAAAATTTTTTCTACAATTTTCTTATCAGTAACCATTTCACCGTACAAAGCCATTTGATTTACAATTTCATTTATTTTTGAATAATAATCTTTCAAACTTTCAGACTCATTCATCTTCAAGTTCTCAAAATCTCTCCTGAGGGATTGTAGCTTAATAGATCTTACCTTGGAGTTTCCTTGAAATTCTTCTTGCAAAACTTCCCAAGCTTCTTTCGCCGTTGTAACCCTCATAATTCTGGGAAACAGGCTGTCTGATATAGCTTGTTGAATAAAGAAAAGGGCCTTCGCATCTTTCTTCTTAGTCTCCTTCAAGGCCTCCTTCTGAGCATTTGTTAAATTTGCTGATTCATCATACCCATTTTCCACTAAATCCCACAAATCTTGAGACTGAAAAAGTGTTTTCATCTTCAAACTCCAATAATTATAGTTTTCACCATTGAAAATAGGCATGGTGGGTTGTTAAATATTCAATCCTTGATTTGTTGCAGCCATTGTTGACGTGTTGTTTCCGCCTACTGCTTTTTGTACGCCCAGCTTCTAATCGAACCAAGCTCTGATGCCAGTTTGTTAACTATAACATGGATAAGCATAAGAGAAAAGAAGGAACTGAAAGTGCATATTCTTTCATTAGATAACAGCCTTATAAATATTACAATATTGTCTGTTGGAGTTGCATAACAATCAGGGGAATATGAATTGTTTCCTCTTCCTGGATATTAATGTAGATATATATAGTTATTAAATAAATACATCTTTTCTTAAAAACACATTACTTTAACACAAAAGGACAATCTAAAGTTATATAAAGAATCAACACTTCTAACTCACTTTTAGGAACACAAACAGACAACTTGAATAGCCAGGAAAAGCCAGTATAGTGATTCACCTTAAGAACTAGGATAAGAAGTACCATACTGAAACATTTTATTTACATGGACTATGTCCTAGTACAAACAACATCACGTTACTATACAAGCTTACGGAATTCACTTAGAACAATAATCTACTTTGTAATTCCATCTCCTGCAGAGATAAATAATTTAGAACTTTTACCAGTTCTTCTTGAAGTTATCTGCAGTTCAAACAGTCAAAAATGTAGTTTAAGTTCACCTAAGCTGACACCACATGCAGCATCGCTGATGATTATTGATGTTTTAATCACTACATGTGATTATGCAACAAACAACAGACACTTGGAGGCAATCAGTTCAACAGGGAGTACTATGTGGACTACTAAACGCACCAAAGCAAAATAATCTACAATACTTCATCTCTTTGGCTGCTGCTGTTGTTAGATGTATGCGATTTGCTGGGAAAATCCCATGACTAATACTTCATCAAAGAATTAAAAAAAATACATCAGGGGTAGTGTACAGCAGCACTGTTAACCTGCTCAGCTTAAAAAGAGATTTAATTTTATTAATTCTGATTCTGGTAATTAATCTCAATTTATATACAATTTATATACATTTGTTATTAACAGCAAACTCGGCTCAGTTGACTAATCTATACTCCCTCTGTCCCAAAATGAATGAGCTGGTTTGACTTTCACGGAGATTAAAAAAAAAGTAATAAGTTTAGTTGAAAAGTGAGTAAAGTGGTGGGACCTATCAATATTTAGTAATAGATTTGAGATAGTGGACGAAAGTAGTTGGTGTAATAATGTTTATATTATTATATAATGGAGATAGTGGAAGAAAGTAGTAGGTGTAATAGTGTAAAGTAGTTTTCAAAAATAGTAAGTATGATGGGTTCATTCTTTTTGGGACGTTCCAAAAAGGAATAAGGGTCATATAAAATGGGACAGAGGGAGTATGTAAGAGCCTCGACTTGGTTTGGCTCTAGTAGACTTGGTTTGGCTCGAGTTGAATACAGTATAAAGGATCCATGTTCTAATTAAGTTATGAAGCTTAACATTTTAATTATGCTTTGACACAGATTGTTTAGAAAAAGATTGATCAAAAGATCAATAAGCAAGAAAATGACTTGGATAAACAAAAGTAATTTATTAAAAATACTTCACTAAAAATTTAAAATCAAGATGCAACAAAGCAGAAAATCCCACACATATATTTGCCTCAGAGAACCTAGACAAGATAATTAGCCAAGTACAGAAAATTGATATCTATGTGATTGATAATTAGCCAATACAACAATCTACGTGATTTTATCTACCGATTTCATGTTATTAACTATGCTCGTCGCTGTTTACCATTCAACCAGTGTAGTTAATCTAAAAACCAGATGTCAAAGTCGCGAAATACAAAACAATATGCAAATTTCCTATTTCAAATTTATTGAGACCACATTATTCTCACTTCTGACCATGCAGTGGTTCGGTTTTCCCATTCTCTGGTGGCGAACAACCTTTCATAGTTACTGTATTCACTACAAGAAAAACAGGGTCATACAACGGTTTATAACCGTTGTATGTCATGCTGGGATTCCGTTGAATATCGAGGCGATATCTGATAGTATTTCCGACAACGGAAATGAGACTGTTGTTGGACGTTCTCTACAACAACAGTTTAGGTCAGTTGTCTAAGAGTTGGTAACACAACAGTTCTAGAATGAAATCCAATGTTGAAATCTGTTTCAAACAATTGTTTAGGTAAAAAACCAATGTAGAAAACTATTTCAGACAACAATGTCTGTAGTTCAGACAACAGTTACTACTTGTTGTTCTTTGCTCACATAAATAAATTATTTATTACCACAACGCGTTGAGATATCAGAACTATTGTAACAGTTGAATAAAAACAACCGTATTGGCCTAAGGCTGTTGTTAGAAAACCACTCAAACAACATTTTCTTAAGAAAACAACCCTTGTTGTACAATATGTAAGACAACAGTTTCTATGAAAAAAATTAATGTGTCAGTTTCTGTTCCACAACTGTGTTTTACAACAGCTACAAGGATTTCATGTTTAAGAAATCTTACACAACAACTTAAGAGTACAAACCATTGTGTAATTAGTATTGTACAACTGCTATTTCGTAGAACACTTGTTGGAACTCATTTGAGACGACATTGTTTTGTTGCAAATCCATTGTTGGCTACTTTTTAAGACAATAGTTTTATTGAATAACCTGTTGTATCAATTGCTTCACACAATAGTTTATTTGATAGAATCATAAGAAAAGATGCAGACAACAATGGTGTCATACATTAATTGTGTTGTAGGTATTTTTTTCATAAAACTGTTTCTTTGTTTGTACATTGTGTGAATATTTAACTGACAATAGTTTTACAACTTTCACCCATTGTCTTAGTTAGTTTCACGCAACTGTTATTCAAATTTTGTCGTTGTGTGCATACATAACCCACACTGGTTTTATAACTTTTAGCCATTGTCTTAGTTATTTTCACTCAATTGTTATGCAAATTAGATACAGTTGTCTAAAAATTGAAGATACATTAGTCTCAAACAATTCGAAAAACCATCTTCTTCTGATCTATAAAACTTTTGCAAAAATTTAGATACTTTTACCTAATCCCATCCATTTACAAACATCCAACAAACATTACAAACCAACAATTCAACCATACCATTCAACCAACAATCACCAAATAGTTCACAAAATACCATACCATACCTAGCTAATACCATTCACAAGATACCATACATACCATTCACCAAATCCCAACCAAAATAAGTAAAATCCAACAATTCAGTAACCAAGCAAATCCCCCCACCCAACCAAGTTTACAAACCAACAATTCAACCCGGAGAAAAGTTTAATCAAAAGAAACCAACATAGTTCTATTTGGAATCTACCTTCACGCACCAAGACCTAAAATGCATAACGTTTCATAAAATATTTAGCGAATTCAATCTTGATTTCGCTAATGTTGTCTTGTGTATATGCCAAGTTGCTCCTACGCATCCACTGAAAAATGGACCATATTTTTGTAAGTCAGGTGTCTTAGCAACAAAGACAGTTATTGTCAAAACTTAAAAAAAGTGAAACTCACCTTATTTGCGAAGTCAAGATCCTTGTCCTGAACTATTTCTTTCATGTACCTCATAACAAAGAGGCCACAATCTTTAGTCCCTGCCTGCACCGGAACTCCCTAAAATTCCAAAAGAAAATATAACTACACAGTTGAATATATGATTTCTATATTTGATAGGAATAGAATATGAGATAATTTATTACCGCCATGTTCTCCCATACAATTTTCTTCTTAACAACCTTCTTCTGATCCTCTTTATAAAACCTGATGGCACTGTAAGCAAACAATAATTATCGACAAATATACTAACCACGATAAAATAATTCCAGTAAAGTTAATAAGTGAAGAAATGATGTGAAACTCACTTATTAACAACCTCTACTCATTCGCCATTGGCAATGCGTCGTTTCAGAGGGTCCATGTGATAGACAATCTCTGCCTCGGGATTGGCAATCGTCAATGTCCAGTGGTTCCTACGAAAGCATAAAAGAGATCAAGTATAAAAATTGAGTAGTAATCTATCATCTCAACTCAAGTAGTAGGCTTAAAATTAAAATAATAATTAAATTTTATCTCCAGTAATCTTGATTAGATCACTGGCTTACATGCAAAAAAAAAAAGTTCCTAATTATTATACTTATTAGCTAGCAGACTGTTGAAATCAAACAATTGTTTCTAGTCTAGACTTAATGTAAATACTCACACATCATTATACGGCATGAGAAAGTATTGGCCTTTCCATGCATCCTTAAATCGCAAAGCAAGTGCTCGCGACCTCTGACCGACATTTCCACAGCCAAGAGCACCAATCGTGCTTGGATCTACGAATGCTATCAAGTTGGCCATTTTATGTTTTTGCACATAGTCATTCAAGAAATTGCATATAAATTTACGCATTACTGAGATTAAGTTTTCATTCAAGCAGCAAGTAATTACGAAAAATAAGAAAAATTCACTTACTTCATATAAATGCAGATGACAGACCCTGCCATTTCCCCTCCAGAGCATACCGCGTGTATATCAGATATGAAAATGGCTCGCTTCTTCGTAGATCCAAAAGCCTCTTCGCTTAGCTCAAAAGAAACTGTTTGACCATCACGCAAGGCGTCTTTTGCCCAGGTCCACAAACGTTTCAATGCCGATGGATAATTTGCACCCATCGGAACAACAAGCTCTGGTTGAATATCCTCAAACCAGTTTATATGTCTTCTTTGCTTTCTTCCCAGGACCTTTTTTGCCTCTCTGAAAAATTAAAAAAATAAGCACTTCAAATTAGTAAAAACAAAATCAAACATGTTAAATATACAGACCGGACTTGAACAAGTTTAATATATAAAGATTTAATTCTAACCTTTGGATCATGCACAACTTTGGTTGTGTTACTTTTTTCCACAACAAGCATGTCCCTCGGCCATGCAACAAAGGTTCCCACGGCCTGTAGCACAGTAACAATTTCATCACCAATGGGGAATGGTATCTTCGCATCACTTTATAGAACTCTAATGATGGATACTCTTGCATTCTCTCCTGCCAGCCTTACTCCGTGTATAGTCTGCTCCAGTCCTTCAACAACGGGGACTTCGTCAATTTTTGCATAAGCCACAATATTGCTTATGGACCCAACTGCTAGTTGGCATTCATTATTCTCAGAAGCTACCACTTTCCTTTCATCTGTGAATTCATTTTTATCAATCTCCATAACATCAACATCCTTCACAATAACTGGTTCACCAGTATTATGAAAATCTTCAAGTTCTTCCGCAGCCATAGCTTTGTCACTTTTTTCCTTTTCATCTTCTGGGACATCGTCAACACATATCTTCCTTGCCGCTTCAGGTTTATCAAGATCCTGATCAGTAGCTTCATCCTTAGAATGAGAGCAACTTGCTTGATGGGAAGCATGGAATGGACTACCCTCATTTGGTACAACCTTTTTCAATAACTCAATTTTGAGTTTTTCCATTTCAGTAGCCCAGAAAGCATCTCTCTCTTTAATGATCCTCGGAGTCTCCTCTGCCATAAACTTTTGAACTCCTTCACGTATCTTTTCATCCATTGTTTTTGCTCTTTTTTGTCTTGGAAGATCGAAGTAAACAGACTGCCTCACATGCTTTCCTTGGCCACGCACTCTTCCTCCATGCTCAGCCTTTCCAAGCGCCTTTGTTAACACGTCATCAACACCTTCAGCAACCAGTGTACCCTGCTTAACCTCCTTCTTCAACCGGTCCTAAAAAATAACCATCAAACAGAAGTATTTAATATAAGGTTATATTTGATTGACTGCTAAAATATAAAAATTAGATTTAATAAAGACAGTCTGGTAAAGCCGATTCAGTTCTGCTCATTGTTGTGAGATATTATTCATAGATAGTATAGAATTTAGTAACTTACAATTTCCTTAGCTTTTTCTTCAACATCATCACTTAAAAATTTTCCATCTTTGTCTTTCCTAGATAACACCCAAGTCATCGACCTATCCACCTCCTCTGTTTCCGGATGAGATTCACACTGCATTCACATATAGAGGATGATCACCTTAGTAAAAATATTATCATGCTTTATAAATAGAATGAATGCAAAAAGTGGGACTGTTGTTTATTTTTTACTAACCCATTCTAGTTCAAGGTTAGCATAACCTTTTCGCGACAAGCGATGCGGATACTTAATCAACTGACTTTTTTGTTGTTGTTCTTCATGAATTTTCTGCATGACATACACCAATGAGGTTATAGTACAACATTAGAAATCAAATTGGGTGTATTAGAAATTATAGATAGTTGTTATTACCTACAATGCTACTAAAAGAAAATAGCACATTAAAATTATTCTATGATGCTTGTTCTGATGTCAGGACATCTACAGTAGTAAAAAATAATATACTGAATTAACTTAACATAAATATTCATCTCTTACACTGAATTAACTTAACATAAATATTTCATCTCCTACAAGGTGACTTTAAAGCCTACTCTGAATATTCATAGGCTTATTTGAGCAAAACTATTTATTAGACAATACCTAATTAGATTAAAGATAATATGCCACATTTATTGGGTTATTTGAAAAGTCAGATGCTAAGTGCAGACACACCTGAAACTCTGCAGATGTGCGATCAGCCACAAATATGTCCCAATCAGACTTTTCTATGAACGAATAGTCCGCGGGAGGATAGATCAACATCTCTGGTTGATCCACATAGGGTAAAATGTAGTGTTTGGTCAGCCGACATTTAAACTCTCTCCACTTCTGACCTGCTGAGTTCAACACCATCCTCTTAGCTGTCTAGGGTACAATAAAAGCCATCTGCATATATCCCCGACCAACCAAAGTAGAGTTAGAACACAAATAAGTGAATGAATAACTATTAAACGATTACAAATAATTTAATTCAACCTGCACACAATCCCAAATCTTATTTTTCGTGTCAACTGGCACATCCTTCCAAGTATCATGCCAGATTGGAGGTTTAGTTCTTGCTAAAACACCAATATATGACTGCATCTCTGCCCCTTGATCACCAAGCGGCTCTCCTTTTGCATTGAAAGGGACCTTTAGCTTGACACCCATCATCTTCTGTCTAACAATTCTGTGCATTGTCACACATCCACGCTTCAATAATTTAAGTCCTTGAGTTTGGTTTGGTATGGTATCAGCCTTGGCTCGCTTCTTTTTCTTATTCAATTGCTTTTGTAATTTTTCAGAGATTGGTTTCTTCTTTATTGATGCCTCTCCTGTCGATTTGTTTTGGCTATTTTCGCTCTCGTTGTTCATGGATCGTGTTTTTCTTAAATCCCTTAGCACGTTCATTGTGGCTGGATGGGGTGAAGATCGAGTGGACTTCGCCTTTGAGGAATTCTTTCTCTTTAAATTAGTCATTGTCTAAACAATAAAAAATGAAACACCAAACAGAACTATTCAGTGTACTAAAGAGATCATTTCAAGTGAATTCCCTGATAGCAAACAATATAAGTAATGACAGATTTTCTCACAATTCACATGGTAGCAAACGATATAGTAATGACAGATTGAAATAGTATAAGTACTGAAGATATCATTTCAAGAGATAAAACCCCAGAAACCCCATATATCAAAACCCATATATGAAACCCCAAATATCAAACCCCAAATATGAAACCCAGATATCAAACTCCATATCTCAAAACCCAAATATGAAACCCCAGATATCAAACCCCATATTTCAAAACCCAAATATGAAACCCCAAATATCAAGCCCCAAATATGAAACCCCAGATATCAAACCCCAAATAGATATATGCACTCCCCAAACATGCAGTCCACATAAACACATACATGCATACATCACTAAAATAAACCCTAAAATACTTGCAGAAAATTACACTAAAAATACAAATAAACCCTAAAATAGATCATCACGAAACTCTTTACAAAAAGACCCAAATCAAATAAACCCTAAAATAGATCATCACTAAACTCTTTACAGAAAGGCCCAAATCAAACACAATAAGAATGTACCTTAAAACTCGAGAGTCGAGAGTGAGTGATGATTAGCTGAGAGTGAGTGAGCCGAGAGTCGGAGAATGGTGAGTGAGTCGAGAGTCGGAGAATGGTGAGAGAGTCGGAGAATGGTGAGAGAGAGTGAGTTTGGACAAGTGTGTTTAGAAAAGTGTGTTTGGACAAGCGTGTTTGAGAAGGGTGTTAGACTGTATTAGCGAAATGTTTGTGGGAAAAAACGGGGGGAACGAAAAATCGAAATGAATTGAAAATTTGGGGCATTTTAGCATAAATCGGACGGATTTTGGTACCCTTAATATGTGAATTATTCTAAATTGGATATTCTAAATTCATATATTATTTGACTATCTCGTTCTTAAAAAGTTCCAATTTCGAAAATATGTAAATCCTTGTTACAAGATATGATTACAGGGCGTGTCCTCACGGGATTCTGTGTATTCGGTTAAGATACTATCTCGTTCTTAAAAGATTCCCGTTTCGAAAATATCTAAATCCTTGTTCAAAGATAAGATTAAAGGGCGTGTCCTAACGGGATTCTGTGTATTCGGTTAAGATACTATCTCGTTCTTACAAGATTCCCGTCTCGAAAATATCTAAATCCTTGTTACAAGATATGATTACACGGCGTGTACTCACGGGATTCTGTGTATTCGGTTAAGATACTATCTCGTTCTTAAAAGATTCCCGTTTCGAAAATATCTAAATCCTTGTTACAAGATAAGATTACAGGGCGTGTCCTCACGGGATTCTGTGTATTCGGTTAAGATACTATCTCGTTCTTAAAAGATTCCCATTTCGAAAATATCTAAATCCTTGTTCAAAGATAAGATTAAAGGGCGTGTCCTAACGGGATTCTGTGTATTCGATTAAGATACTATCTCGTTCTTACAAGATTCCCGTCTCGAAAATATCTAAATCCTTGTTACAAGATATGATTACACGGCGTGTACTCACGGGATTCTGTGTATTCGGTTAAGATACTATCTCGTTCTTAAAAGATTCCCGTTTCGAAAATATCTAAATCCTTGTTCAAAGATAAGATTAAAGGGCGTGTCCTCACGGGATTCTGTGTATTCGGTTAAGATACTATCTCATTCATAAAATCCTTGTTTAACATGTTACTCGGACTGGAGTATTAGTACGTCTTTTATGCTTCGAGTATAGGACGTACTGAGTAGAACTTTTGTTACTGATACGATTTGCTCCGTACTAATTTTAAAATATTTTTTTCGAAGATCTAACCATACGGATGTCAGGATATATCAATATTAGTCATGTGCAATTTTTGTCAATTTTGTTTATGCTTATTTATATGCTTATTATAACAAAACTACTCATAATCATAATTCTGTCTTATTATAAAAAGGTCTTTTTTGTTCTCTAGTGTTTAATAGACAATGGTTTTGTAACAGTTTAGTTGTCTCAAACCGTTGTCTATTGTGTTTTGAAAATTTTAAAACTAAGGAGGGAAACGAAATTTTAAAAGAAGTGGGAAACGAAATTTTTGGGGGAACTAATTTCTTTTAACAAAACCGTTGTCTAAATGGAAATAAAATTTGGAAAATTAGGTACAGGAAAATGAAATAATATCTAATTCGTATTGACGGCCAAGATCTAGATCGGTCTAAATCCAACGATCCATAGTAATTTGATTCATTTTTATTTTAAATTTTTTTTTAGTTTAAATGTCCTACAACAGTTTTTTATGTGGAGCCGTTGTTAAGATTGTTTCCTTACAACCGTTAATTAAACAGTTGTGTAACAGTAAAGACTAAAGCGTATAACCCTTATCCAAATCTCCTTACAGCAGCCGCATCTTATTTATTGTGTCTGAATCTCCTAATCATCAATTCTCCAAATCTCCACATCTTCAATTCTCCAAATCTTTGTCTTCATCTTCAATTCATCTCATATCTCCACATCTCCACATCTTCAATTCTCCGAATCTTCATCTTCGTCTTACACATCTCCATCTCATATCTCGTCTTACACATCTCCATCTCATATCTCATCTTACAAATCTCCATCTTATATCTCATTTAACGAAACGGGATTCACAGTTATTTTCGAGGTATTTTATTTGCGTTTTGATATATTCTATAATTTTGTTTTAATACTTGTAATATGCATTTGTTGAGCCTGGCTGAGGTTGTGGAAGTAGGGGTTTTGATTAGGCATAGTATTAGACTGCTCAGTTGTATGATTGTTTCATGGGAGATAATTTATTGGGGTTTTATTTGCAGTTTGCCATGTTTGTTTTCAAAAGTGATTTGGAGCAATTTTAACTTTTTATGCTTATATATGCCTATTCTTGGATGATATTTATAGTTTGTTTATTAAGTTGAGAATTTTTGATTATATATAGTTTGTTCATTCTGTTAAGAATAGGTAGAATTTTAATTTTAGGTGTAATATCCGGGATTTCGACATGTGTTTATTTATTCCAGTATGTAAATATTTTGTGAATATTATGTGAATTAATTGTGAATTATATGTTAAGTGACTTGTTGAATGATTGCCTATGTGTGTTATGACTTGTTAAATTATAATTTTTATATGATCAGATCAAAATATGGAGAATTTAGGCACTCATTTGGCAAATTATGGATTACTATATGATTTGATATTTAATTTAAGGATTTAATTAAGTTTATTATAAAATATTATTATTAATTGATTTTAAAACCCGTTTACTCGATAATTAAACCCCGGGGGGCTTCCGGGAGAGTTTCGCCGGTTTGTTATTCGAGATATTCTGAACAACTTTCGTGTTTTAACTTTTCCCATCTGGTGTACGGATTTACGTGAAAGATTTTCGGAACGATATTATGAATATTTTATTATTATTTATCGTATCAATAATTGTGAGCACCGGATAATCTTGACACCCCAAATTATCTTGACTCAAACATTATATTTTCGTACTTCGTGCCAGACAAAGCTCGGAGCCCCATAAGTTTCTCGTAATGTGTGTATTTAATATTTATCTTTAAAGTCGGTCCCGAACGGATCAGTTTTATTAATACTTAATGATTAAGAAGTGTATTTTATATCCGGTATGATCCAAATGGGGGCCAGTTATTCGTAATTATAAATAGGATAATTATTATTTTATTTTTCATAATTATCATTTCAATACACGAGAATCGAGAGAAACCGGGTTATCGTTCTTCGTGTTCTTGGAGTTCAATCGAAGATTGAGGACTTTATCGGACTCAGAATCGAGCGTGCAAGTAGTCAAATCGAAGATATCGAAGCGTAGAATCCATATCCAGTATCAAAAACCACTCTAGATTCACAGGTTAGAAGTAATTTGAGTTTTTAAATTCGAGTTAATTAGGGTTAAATTAGGGCTTTTTGATTTTGATGTGTTTTATGTGATTTTATGCTTTCATGTTGTAGATAATCTTCTCATGATCATTGTGGTATGTCATATGCATGATTTGGATGTCAATAACATGTTCAAAATTGGGTTTAATTGTTCGAATTAAGAATTAGGGTTTATAACCCGTATGAACATTTTCAATTGGATTTTGGGGTTTTCTTATATGTTGATTCTGGGTGAAATTGAAGCATACCAGCGTGTTTATCTAGACGTAAGGAATCGTCTTATGTATACGAAATGTGTGTGGGTTAGCGATTTGAACCCCATCGGATTCTGGGATGAAGCTCGCCGCTGGCGAACTTCATCTTCTGATTCCGGCCAGCACAGCTACCTACAGGTAGTTATGATGATATGAACGGATTCCTGGTCACGAGTACTCGCTATCTGCACTTCCTGGTGGCCGTTTACGGCCTGGAACGCCGTCTCCGGCGTCGGGGCGGCGCCGACTGCAAAAATTGCAGTTTGGCCCCCGACGTTTTGGAGATGGTGAAGATCAAACCTTGAGCTTTTCAATTTTTCAATTTAGTCCCTCCCCCAAGTTTCGAAACTTGCAGTTTGAACCCTGAAGTTTTAAAACTTTTAAAACTGATTTATTTTAATTTCTTTTATTTCGAAAATTATTTAATTATTTTCAAATTAAAATAGTTTTTAATTAATTCTTTATTAAAAAACAAATCTAATTTAATTTATTAATTAATTTTAATTAGTAATTAATTATTATAATTAGTCAATTAATTTAAATATTAATTGATTAATTGTTTCAATTATTTATTAATTGATTTTAATTGATTTATTAATTAGATTTAATTGTTTTAATTGTTTTAAAAATCCAGAAAAATAGTTTCAAGCTTTAGAAAATTATTCTAAAGTATGTTAAAGGCTCGTTAATTGATTTCAAGTGATTTCGAACCTTATTTCGAGTATTTAAACTTGTTTATTTAATTATAAATTGATTCTTTTACCTGTTTTTATTCCGAAAAAATGTTTAAAAATTCATAATAAATACCAGAAAAATCATTTTAACCCCAAACCTTTTCTGAAAGGCTATTTTATTGATTAACTTATGTGATATGTGCTATGTGTTACTTGATCGATATGTGACATACTTGTGTGAACATTGTATGATTGTTTTATTAGTATCCTTTGAACCGTATATCGGATTTAAGTGAAACGAAGGGTAGCTAGAAGCTTGTTTCGACTATGAAACAAATAGAATGATATGAGGTTGAGTATTGATAGATAAATATTGTGATTATCAGAGAAGGACAGGCTTAGAAAGGGGAAGCAAGTAGTATTGGAGTGATTCTGTTTAGTGAAAGCTATAAAGAGAAGTAAATCTTCAGGATAAGGCAAGTGCTCTATTCTCAGCTTGTACTTCTGTAAATTCCTTGAATTACTCTTTTGTACATGATGTGGTTATTCTGGATAAACTTGGAAATGCCTCTGTTGATATATTGTGCTATTGATCCTGATTATTGGTAAACCTTACTCAATCCTTTCAACACCTGAATTACAAGCTGAACCTTGATTTTGATTTCAATTAAACTTATACCCATTTCTTTGAGACTTGACAACACAAATCATTTGCTCTGATATTCTTCCATCCTTGAATGACCAAACAGTACAAGCCTATATGCTATAATACTTCACCAAGTTATACAATGTCTTACCAAATACCTATATTACTCTTTTGAAGAATGTTCACACATATACACCCTAACACTTGAAATTCTTACAACTTAAACACATTTGAAACCTCAAGCTATTCTCACTTACATTGTTCTCTCTACAAAACCTCAGATTAGCTTCACCCTATACTTGATCTTTCTTTCAACTTCAAGACATTCTTCAAACATATTGTGAGGATACTTAAACCTACTTCAGAATTGTCCTTTGATCCTGATCGGTATTGCACCACTAATTATCATGATTCTCATTTGACGATTATGATTCTGTTTTGGTAATATTGCTTCTGTTCAAATGGTATTGATTCTGATTTATTGAGATATTGTTGATTTCATTATATTGTTAAAGAATTGGATGGTTTTATAAATGTGGACCAGATTCGTGGTCAGACCAGATTCGTGGTCATTAGGCCAATGTGTGCCTTGGATCCAGTGATAGAGCTTGGTATGTACCTGGCTCGGGGTTAGTGCGTGACTGATCAGCAGCCTAACCTTGTTTTTTTTTAAAAATAAAAATATGAATATCCAATTCTAATCACTGTTTTAAAAAGGGAATTTGAGGTCTTGATCCATTCTTATTGATAAATGTTGAACTTCAGTTTATTGTTTATATTACTTGCTGAGCTGTAAGCTCACTCTTGCGATGCCTTATGTTCTTTTCCAGTGAAGAAAGAGACTACTGTTAGCAAGGACCCACAGGCTGGCCATCAAGCTAAGGTATCAGGATGAGTGTTGGGAAGCCTTGCTAGGAGTTGCTGATATTATAAACTTTTGAGTATCGTTGTGTGTAAGCACTGCGTTTTATGTTTGTAAGTTGTAAGATATGGATTGGGATTTGACGTATTGTAATATAACTTAAGTTGTGGCTTGTTTCATACTATAACCTGAAGCGATCCGTGGATGTTTAGGGTCAATGCATATATTATTATTGTTTACAGGTTTATATTGTTGTGTGACCCCCAAGTCTATGACCCGGATTTGGAGGGTGTCACATTAGGCATGAAATTCGGATATGAAATTTATTTGGCACTCAATTTGTTCTTTAATCTGCAGAAGGTCGTCTCCCCCTGAATCATTGGAATATGGATAGATCATGGTTGAGAGCTGATAGAAGAACCAGAGAGTATCAATTAGGTGTAGAAGAATTGTTGATGTTTGCTTTTGAGCATGGGCGTAATGCAAAAAAAAAAGTTGTCCATGTTTAAAATGCGCACACACTAAATCATGGAAAGCTCAGACTGTTAGAAACCATCTTTTCCAACATGGTATTGATGAAACTTACACGCGTTGGATATGGCATGGAGAGACAAATTTAGCTGGGACTCCTTCTTTAGATGAGACAGACAGTACTGGATCTGATGGCCACGTCTACAGAGCAATGGATGGTGGTGATGAAGATTATTACAGTTCTTCGGATTCATCAGATTTTATTAACCATGTTCAAAGTGAACAAGAACCTCTTTATCCCGGATGTGAGAGTCACACTAGGTTAAGAGCGTTAGTTAAACTGTACAACTTGAAAGCAAAACATGATATGTCTGATTCATGCTTCTCTGAAGTTTTAATTTTGCTTGGTTCTATGCTTCCAGAAGGTAACACTATCCCATCCTCCTTTAATGAAGCCAAAAAAACCTTATGTCTGCTAGGAATGGGGTATGAAAAGATTCACGTATGTCCAAATGATTGTCTTCTATACCGTGGCGAGAGAGATGAGGATGAAATTGTTTGCCGCATATGTAAGGCCTCAAGGTGGAAATTAAACAAGAAAGGAGAGGAACTTGAAGGGGTCCCTGCTAAGGTTTTATGGTATTTTCCGTTGATACCAAGATTGAGAAACTTATTCAATACAGATCACATTGCAAAGAACATGACATGGCATGATACCGAGCGACAAGAAGATGGTAAATTGAACATCCAGCAGACACAAAAACATGGAAAGATGTTGACCAAAAGTGGCCTGAATTCGCATCAGAGACTAGGAACCTTCGACTAGCTTTATCATCTGATGGATTCAATCCTTTCCATGGAAATCGTACTGATTACTCAACCTGGCCTGTATTATTATCGATTTACAATCTTCCACCCTGGCTTTGTATGAAGAAAAGATATATAATGCTTTGCTTGTTGATATCTGGCCCGACTGAGTCAGGAAATGATATTGATGTGTACCTCCAACCGCTTTTAGAAGATTTACAGGAGTTATGGAATGGGAAGCAAGTGTACGATGCATATAAGAAAGAGTTTTTTATGCTTAGGGGAATTTTATTATGGACAATAAGTGATTATCCGGCTTTAGGTTGTTTGTCCGGCAATGTCACTAAAGGGTATAATGCTTGTACAATTTGTGTTGATCAAACAAATGCTACAAGGCTGGTTAATTACCGCAAGACAGTGGTTATGAGGCATCGGAGGTGGTTACCAAGGCAGCATCCATATAGAAGGCAAAAATCAGCTTTTGATAACACTGTGGAGAAGGGCGTTGCTCCAATTCCTTTGACTGGAGAGCAAGTTTTTGAAAGAGTACAACATCTAAGGAGCCATGTCTTTGGTAAGAAACAACGCCAACCTCGATGGAAGAAGGGTGAACCTCGACCCATATGGAAGAAGGTTTCTATATTCTTCCAACTTGAGTATTGGAAGTTTTTGCCAGTTAGGCATTGCCTCGATGTAATGCACATCGAGAAAAATATCTGTGAAGCTTTGGTTGGTACTCTACTCAATATTCCAGGAAAGACTAAAGATAGAGAGTCTGTCCGTCTTGACATGGCTGAGATGGGAATAAGAACGGAGCTGAGGCCAAAAACTCCTGGAAAGAAAGAGAAGGTACCCTTAGCATCCTGGAACTTATTAAATGCAGAAAAGAAAATTGTTTTCTCATCCTTTCTTAAGATGAAGTTGCCAAATGGATTTTGTTCAAACATCAAGAATCTCGTAAACATGGAAAAACTTCGGCTTGTTGGTGTGAAATCTCATGACTGCCATACAATATTGCATCACTTACTACCAATTGTAATTCGATCAAGCCTTCAAAAACAGGTCAGGTGCACAATTATTAGGTTCTGCCTATTTTTCAAGGCAATTTGCAGCAAAGTCATCGAGATAGATAAATTAGAAAAAATGCAGTCTCAGTTGATCGAAACCTTATGCCAGCTAGAGAAACACTTTCCCCCGTCATTTTTTGATGTGATGATACATCTCTCAATTCATCTTGTGAGAGAGGTTGAGCTTTGCGGGCCAATCTTTCTACGTTGGATGTATCCTTTCGAGAGGTATATGAAGACCTTCAAGGGGTATGTACGGAACCCAGCTCGTCCAGAAGGTTGTATTGCCGAGGGGTATTGTGCAGAAGAGGCTGTGCAATGTTTGGTTGACTTGGAAGATACTACAGGATTGCATCAAGATACTAAACATAATGAAGATATAATTTGCAGACCCTTATCAGGTGCAACAATAATAAAGCCCAACAGTAAAGAAATGCACCTAGCTCATTTGTGTGTTCTTCAAAATATCAATGACGTTAGGCCATATTTAGAGTAAGTTATATAAATCTGTGTTTGTTATTTCCTATTTTCTGCATTTTTATCAGCATGTTGACATACAGTTGCTTTTACTTGCAGCGAACATATGGCGCACTTGATGATGAGATATCCACAACATGAGAATGACGAACACTGGCTAAAAAACAAGCAAAATGATGAATTTCCTAAATGGTTACAGAAAAAGGTATAATGATTTGATCGATTAATGTAGCTTATTGTTCTGGAAATTATTGTTCAAAACTAGATCATGGAGTGATTTATGATTTTAATTCCAGAAAAAGGTATATGTTTGCAATTTTTAATTCGGTTTTTTATTATGATTTTGAATTTATTTTGGTTGAGACGAGTAAATTTGATTTTAATTGGTTAGATTAAGTCAGAGTTGGTTGATGACAAGAATAAGGTAACTAAAGAGATCATGTGGATTGCGGAAGGCCCCAACAAGGATGTTCCAACATTCAGCGGCTACAAAATTAATGGTGTAACTTATAGCACCAAAGAGCGTGATGATAAACGACAAGTTCAGGGCAGCGGTTTTGTGTTGTTGCAGATACAATGATTGTGCAGAGTAAGAGTATAGATTTTCAACACACTTCACACACATATTATGGAGTCATAACTAGTATATGGGAGTTATACTATAACGAGTTTAGAGTCCCTATATTTCGTTGTAACTGGGTAGATATGAACAGAGGGGTTAAAGTGGATGACTTAGGATATACATTGGTGAATTTACAAAAATTAGGTTCTGTAAATGATCCATTTGTTTTAGGGAAACATGTTAAGCAAGTTTGTTATATTGACGACCCTCTTGAGAAAATGTGGTCTGTTGTGCTGAGATTACCTGAGAAGAACTATTATGATCAAAGTGATGATGAAAATGAAGGATCCATAGAAATTGAACTTGAGAATGAGCTAGATGTGCCAATGTTCCCCACTGTTGACGAACACGAGGAACAAAACTCTAACTACATGCGGGAGGAAAACGAATTGATCTAGCTTGCATGAGGGTAATACATAATAACATCTTATTTAATTTGAATTATCTATAAGGAATTAAAGCCATGCATATGTATCTAATTCATTAATTTTGATTATTCAGGGTGTGCAGGGTGCCTTCGAGAGCTCTCCAGTGGTGTCCATATGCCTTGCTGTTGATATTATACATTGATAAGATTATTTTTGCCGTGGTAAAATCATCATCTACCTTGATAAGATATGAATGTCTTGTTTTTATAGATGATGGTTTTAACATAGCAAAAAAAATCATTCAATGGTCGTAAGAGAATGGATAGCATCCACAATGGTACTGACATGCACTGCCTGCCCTTGCAACACTTGGATTTTAATTTGAAGTCCAAGTTCCATGATTCTCTATCTCAAATGGCCTCATGGACTGATGGAATCTTAACATAATATGTTATTCAATTATTTTGTTTGGTTTATGTATTATCTGATTATAGTTTGTTAGTTAATTTGGTTGATGATTGTAGTTTCTAAATGCATTTGTAGTTGGTTGATTCTGTTGAGAACTTTGGTTTGGTCTGAGAACTGATTAATTTTTTAATCAGTTTCTAAATGCATTTGTGGTTGGTTGATTCTGTTGGTTGATTATAAATGCATTGTCTTGTGCACATAATAGTGTAGTGCACCTCGTACATTTTTTTGGACAAAATTTTGGTGTACAAATTTTGTTTGACTATTTGATGCAATCAGTTTCTCTTGCATAATTTCAATGAAATATTAATGACTCTTTTTCAACCATGACTACTGTTATTAGTTAGGATTATGTGCTGCATTCAGAGCTTTGTAAGTTGCATTTTTGACTGTGCACCAATGGCTGTGAGGTGGTTGAGCTGTGAATTAATTTCTATTCTAGTATAAATTGACACACCAAGCACTAGCTTCTGCACAGCAACACATTCTTATATACTAAATCACATCATATAGTTGTATTGATCATGGCAGGTTGGAGCAAGCCTTCTCCTCATGTTGTTAAGGTGAACTGCAGAGGTGTGTTTGACAGGGGAATGATGAGAGGATCTGTGGGATGTGTGATGAGGAACTTTAGAGGTGAGTGGCTTGGAGGTGTTGGTGGGATGATCGGCCTGGCTGTGCCAGTTGCTGCTGAGCTTTGGTCCATTTTTTATGGGCTGAAATTAGCATGGGAGAAGGGAAATATCAAGCATGTGGTCATTGAGAGTGAGTGCTTGGAGGCTGTTAATCAAGTGAACAATCCGGACCCTGCTTTCTGGTTTGCTGAGATGGTGGAGTTGATCACAGGTCTCCTCAATGAAGCTTGGGATTCTTGTGTGGTTGTTCATGTCCCAAGCTCTAGCAATGTTGCTGCTACTACTCTTGCAGAGCTCAATGGCCGCGATGGTGGAGTGCAAGAGTTTGGTGATGTGCCTGGTTTTATGGAGTCCCTCATTTCGGAGGAGAAAGTTTAAGTGTTTTTATGTTTCTGGTTGTGCTTGATGTTGGTTTGTAATGGATCTGTGAACTATTATCACTATTAACTATGAATAAAATTTGTGCCTTGTTATGTATCCTTGTTTAAGCTCATTAGCTTTCTATAGTCAAATGCATCATATTTTAAGACAAGTAAAAGCTATGTCAACTGGTCACACAAGAGCCAAACAACTGATGATATTCATGGTATTTAAACAGCCAACACAAAACAAAGAAGAAAGCAACCACACTGCCCCCAGCCACCCTGCAAACAGAGGTACACCATCTGCATTTTACTCTTTTTTTTATCAGTAAATAGAAAACGGTTTTTCAAAACCATTATGTCATGGAGGTGCTTTGGACAATGGCTAGTCATACCCGTTGTTAGAAAACCTTATAAATAACAGAGCATATAACTATTGTCTGTTAGCTGCCTATGTTACAATGGTATTTATAAACCATTGTTGGAGACAAAATAAGACAATGGTACGAATAAACCACAGTCTGAATCAAAAACCATTGTGTTAACCACCTCGATTCACAACGGTTACTAGACCATTGTGTTAAAAATGTCACACAACACTTCCAACAATAACGCTTGTCTGTCGAGTTTTGAATATATTCAAATAGACAATTGTTTACGTAACCAATGTCTTTTCCGCTCTCAGACAACTGTATTTTAAGGAAAAATATTTTGCCGTTGTATGTCAGAATGGCACAACGGAATTTTTTCAAACCGTTGTGTAACGTGTGTTGTCTGAGGCTGTTTTTCTTGTAGTGATTGCTAGCTTATATTCTGAAAACTAAGTTCAAATACAAGTTAAGACCCAAAAGGATAAGCGATGCTGCTCGAACCTATGGAAATATAATACAATGATAAACTATGAATGAAGAAACATATCACATTTCACATGCGTATTGTTGGTAAAAATGACATTCTCCATAAATCATTCACAATAGATAACATAAGTCTCTTCAGCAGCTAGAAATAGAAATGAAAATAACTATATTTACCTCACACGGAAGTCTGGCTACAACTCTGATAACTCTGATGTCAGGATGCAGCAGAGCATAAAATCCCACACAACTATATTTGCCTTAATGTCTAGCATTAATGTTTTCACAATCAAGTTGATTATCATCACCAATGTTAACTTGTCCATTTTAG
This sequence comes from Daucus carota subsp. sativus, assembly GCF_001625215.2. NCBI lineage: Eukaryota > Viridiplantae > Streptophyta > Magnoliopsida > Apiales > Apiaceae > Daucus > Daucus carota. Next base: position 393,322 of record NC_030382.2, on the reverse strand, counting down.
AAACAACTAAACCCTCCGTCCAAAAAACTACAATCAACACATATATATAAATCGGCCAAAATGAGCCCAGGAGGCTCTGAGGTATAAGTAATATAAACAAATATGATGACATAGGTGTTCATGTAATAAACCGCTGCCCTGTAGTTTCCTGGAATTCAGCAAAAGCAGTACAAAGCCTATTTGATATTATATTTAATCGTCAACACATCATGCCAAAATGATTTTATTCTGTCTCCACTTATATTTGTGGTATTCACTAGTTAATGAAATTCGTATCACTATGTAGTTTCAGAATTGTAAATTCTGTTTAGCAACAAAAATATATACAAATTGGTTACAACTACGTAATCTGAATAGAATGACTAATAAGAATGAATTTTTATAAATATTTTTCCCCACTATCTGAAACTCACAAGTCACAAATTGATAATCAGGTATAGAAGATACATTAGCTAAATTTGTCACATGACCCTGCTTTTTATCTCTAGTACCCAAGTCTACACTCAGCATTTAGACATTGGTAATGTAGCAGATATGATAGTACAGTAGTAACAACTGAAAGAAGCTAATAACGCAAACTACTAATAGAAAACTAATCCCAAAAAACACTACAATATGTAAAGCTAGACATTTTATATAATAACATCATGACTAAACAAAGCTACAAACATCAAATTGACATCAAATTAAGTCCCCAACAAAGACTTTCTAACCAAAATTAAGTGCCCAACAACCCAAATTACGTACTCAACAATCAGCCCTTAACACCTAGCCAAATAACTCAAACACCCATCACCGAGCAATAAATCAAACACCTGAGATGCAATAACAAAATTAAGCGCCCAGCAGAGGCTTTCTACTCAGAATTAAGTACCCAACACCTAGCACGCAATAAATTACACACCCAGATAACTCGAAACCGAAAAAAGATAGCTCGAGAGCGAGACATGTTAAAGAGAGAACGGAGAAAGTGAGAGGGGAAAGTGAGAAGAGAATGGAGATTGGAGTAAGTGAGAGGGGAATGTCAGATCGATACATGCAATGAAAAATCAAAGCCAGCAAGACGGAGTAGAGAACAGAAGTCGTGAGTTTTGTCTGGTAACCATACGTACACAACTGCTTTGCTTTTCTTTTGCTTTTTTTGCCTTCTGGTTTATATTTTGATATTGACTGATTTTATATTTTTTTTATTTACTTAGCCTGTAGCGTCGGCATTCCACAAAGGCGACTCCAGTACTTTAGGTGTCAGCATTCTGAAGCGCGACGCAAAAGGTCCAGTCCAATTGTACACCTATAGCGTCGGCATTTCACTAACCGACGCCTAACTAGTTTTAGGCGTCGGCATTCTTAACCCTGACGCATATAATGCTCTAAAGCGTCGGTTAAATATGGAACCGACGTAAAAAGTCAAGAGAAATTGTCAATATGCGTCGGTTAAATCAGTACCCGACGCATATAAAGTGTCTAAGGCGTCGGTGCAAAACCGCAGGATGGCCGTTTTTATTCACCAAGATAAAACGTGGGAGGGAAGGCTAGAACCTTGGACCTCCAAGTTAACAGTCACCACCACCAACCAGTTGGCCAACAACGTAGCTGTCAATGAATTCTCCTACACTTAATATAACTAACATCAGAAGTTCTTGATACCCAGGGGAGTATATCATTCTCTTTATATAAATAATTACAATATTATATATATATATATATATATATATATATATATATATATTATTTTTATATTATTCATTGAGGACAATGAACCATCCAAGTGTGGGGATGTGTTCTCACCAATAATTATATATTTTAAAAAAATTTGTATATAATTATCTTCTCTCAAAGCATGTTTAGTGAGTACATATACATATATTGCAGACTAATTTGCATGCTTAATTCTTAGCATCATATCCATGATAAAAATCATTCAATGTATGATAATTCCTTGTGTGTGCTTGCGAAAATTTTAAAACTTGAGATGCATCTTAGTCAATTTCTATGAGTAAAGCATGCTTTCACCTTGTGAGATTTTGAGCCTATTTTATGATTGATATAATTTATGTCAATCTAATTTTTTTTTTGTGAGTGGTGTTCATTATTTGGCGTGTTGCTCTAGGATTTGGTTTAAACCTTATTGAGATGAAATGTTATGTGTATGCATGAAAATGATAAAGGCACTAGGATTAACCTCATCTATCCAAACAGTACCAAAAAGAATTATATCCTTAGTGAACCCCCTTGAGCTTGTATCCAAATTTTTGATATCCTACCCCCTACCTAAGCCTCGTTACAACCCTTAACAAAGTCCTTTTGATTTGTGTCTGCATATATACAGAGTAGTAGAGATTTTGTAGACAATCAAGTTTATGATAGTGCATGTCCATATTGATGAGTGAAACATTTACACCCAAACACTTGTGTGAATTGAGAGTAATGTGAGATCTTCTCTCCATAGCATGCTTACTTATATGATGCGACTTTGATGTATATTTCATGATATTTTTGTCTATCTAGACATTGTGTGCACGCTTGGATTGTTGTGTATAAATGGTGCATAAGTGATAGTACTAGTACTTTCACACTTGTTCAGGTTGTTATGTAATTGAAGGTTGCATATGTGGTACGATGATGTTGTTAGTGCTTGAGATTTGATGATTGAAAATATTTTATCTTTTGGGTATATCTTCTATAAACCCTCACGAGACAACACTCGTCTTACTAGGGCTGCCTAGGGGTTTAACAGCTTGTTGCATATGCTCAATGCAATCGTGTCATCTACGAAAGTGATGTTAGAGCATCTCTAACCATCTAAAGCCCTTGGCTAAAAGATGAGTTGGCATACTTAAAATAAAAAGATTTAGCCTCCAAAAACTCAACTCCAACCATGATGAGCTGTTGTCTATAAATTTAGCCAACCTCTTATGGATGGCTAAATTTGTCGAACCTATACAGGTCTGTAAGAAAATCTGTAGGTTTATTGTACATCATTTATTACCATATTGAACTCATATATTTTATTTTAACAATTTAAAATATCAATAACATACTATTTTTAAGTTATAGCCAACCAATATAGCCAGTACCATTGTAGCAAAATGTCTTACAGGTTCAGCAAATATTACATAATGTCTTACAGGTCCAATTTAGCCAACGATTATAGCCAACGCCGTTGGAGATGCTCTTAGTAGTTAGTTTTTTTTTGAGAAAAAGATGTTAGTAGTTAGTTAGTAATATATTTGTTCTTTGTTTGCCCGAGGACGTGCAATATGCTAAGTGTGGGGATATTTGATAGAGTATATATTTATATATATTTTAGATGATAATTATTCTCATATTAGTTATATTTTGCATTTAATTGGACATATATTAATTATATTTTAATATCTTATTGTAGGGAGAAAGGAATTCTATTTGGACAAATTAGAAGAAAATTCGCACCCGCATTGGGAGTATTGTTTGGGCCATATCTTTAGTTCTAGAAGTCGGATTTGGGCAAGTAAACAGCCCACGCGAAGATAATTTAATTTTCTATCATTCTAGATGGATCCAGATATCAAAAGCCCGCTGAAACAGCCCAAGAATATGGGAGAAAGTCAACTGCGAATTTTGACCTTTTGGAAACCCATTCAGTTTCGGAATTGCCTTGTATTTTCCTAATAGAATAAAAACACTTTTGTATTAGGTATTATTAGACAGAGAATTACATCGACACTTTGTATCATATTCTATTCTTTTTATGATTCTTACGTGTTTTACTATGACTATGATTAGCTAAACCTCTGTTGTTGGAGGGCTGTTTTGAAGTCCTAAACTTTATGACAATGATATTGTGATTTTCTAAGATATGTTCTTGATTGAGCTTATATATACGTCAATGCTTATAGATATTCTTGAATTAACTGTGGTATGTGGACATCCGATTCAGTTATATGATTGATATATCTGTAAAGTGAATTAATCTTTCTATGTGGTCCATGGGATTAATTGTATCACTGTGTAATCTGTTTTAGCCTTTCTATGTGGTCCATGAGGTTATGCGGATATCAGAGCTTCTTTCTATGTGGGCCATGGCAAGTTCTCTATAAGTGTCTTTCAGAACATATCATAAGAGTTTCAGAGTATGTCATGGTTTTACTGGTGGATTAATATGCTTTCCAACATGCTTCTTTAATTGTTAAAAACACACCTGCTTTAGTTTAATAATTAGTCTAATTAATAGATAAAACAAAATCCTGCGAAGAACGATACTCTTACTTTCACTGCATTATATACGACATAAAAGGGTTTAAATTGATTCACATCAGTCAATTATCTTATTTTTGAGTTTCCTCGTGCCCCATGATGTGTTCATTGTATACTGAATTTCAATTTCAGACAACATATATCTTACTCTATCTAAAGTTTGAAAGGTAGAAATTGAATTTGTATAAGTGTAGAATGTCTATTTATAAAGGTCTTGGCATAGATATTTGTGGCATAGGTATTTGTATCACAGTGAGGGCAAAATTCATGGTGGTGAAATGACTCCTACTGTATATATTAACCAAAATGCATTTTTGGGTAATTCTTAATTAAATCATGATTACTAATTAAAATTTATGAGCCCCAAAATTAGGCCATCCTTTCAACCTCCCAATTCTCCACTAATATATCATTGATAGACCTCAGATTATGAAGAAGTACCCAGAAAATTATGAAGACCTTGATATATATAACCCTAACTAGGTACACTATTTTACTATAACTCCTTAGCTACCTTTAATAGGCTCATCACCCTCCACTGAGAGTGTATACTCTACTGTATTGACCTGCTTTAATTTAGCACTTAAAAGGCTTATCCCACAAAAGCTATTGAACTTCCATGAATGCCCATTTTGGCCTAAGTGGCCAAATCATCCTAATACGTTTTTATTAGTTTTCCAACACATTCTCTTTGTTGAGGAGTCACAACATCATCATGAGTGTCACCATGTATAGATTGAGTTCATCATTTATCTAATCCACACTCTTGGTTAAAACAATAAGACATGTTATTTTTATGTTATTTAATCAATTTATCTCATTATCTCCATCATCCTCTACAAATAACTTCACACATACTTCTCTCCTTCGGCTATACATTTTGATGCAGAAGTGGAAATTTTTTAAAAAAATGGTTGAGTCAATTATCTTATTTAATATATAATATTAAATAGATATATGTTTGTATTAATTATAACACTACATAATGGAAAGTATAGAGTGTTATTTTTATTCATATCCACATTTATGAAATAAGTAAAACCATAAAGCTAATATCTTAATAATTATATTTTAATATAATTTTTATTATGACCATATTATAAATTTTCAAAAATAAATCATAAGATTATATTTAAATAAATCATTTATTAGATGGTTAACCATGACGTGGTATAGAGTTAGGCACATACAAAATTAAGAGCTCATTAAAGTTCTTATTGGGCTGCTACCCAGTAAGGCCTTTGAGAACAAAACCCTAATCTCTCTTATATAATCCTTGTTGGTAGAGGGTTGGCCACACACCCACCCCTTCCCTTGTATTTAATAAGTCTAGTTCTCAGTTCTCACATTGGAAGTGTATAATATCATCACCAATTTTTTTGTATCCCGTCTTAGATTACAAATTACAATAGTAGTCACTAGATTTGTAATAAGATCTTGTTGAATGATATGATTTCCTATCAGTGTATGTATTCACTTGTTGTTTAAATCATTTCATGTACATGGTATAGATCTTGATATATGTTAATATGATCTATAATCATGTTGACATAATTCAGTTTAATCTTTGCACTTGTTGGTATTTAAATTAATATATTTATAATTTGTTTTCTAAATCTTTTTCGGATTTTTTTTTTGAACAATTCTTATTATGATACTAATAATCAAGATTTAGCTTTCAGATTTTGGGTACACAAATATTGATCTTGATGTCCATGAGTTGTTTTTGGATCTATACCTCAAACAATCAAGAAGATGCTCCAAGTTCACACTATAGCTTCTCTAGTATGTGAAGATTTGACATCTTTAATAAAATTTAATTCTTGTTTTCTGTGCATTATTTTAAATTATTTTGATATGTGTTATTTATTTTAAAATAAAATATAAGCAGTAATTTGAAATCAAAACTAAATACTCTTCGAAATCTAAAATGTTAGTTATAGACTTGTTGATTTTCTTTACTATACTACAACAATAAGAGATTTTTTTTATTCATTAATGTGTTTTGAATAATCTATCGTTGTGATAATAATTGATGTTTGCAATATTTCTATGTAATTAAAAAATATATATATATATATATATATATATATATATATATATATATTTTGTCTAAACAAGATATATGATTTTTTTTAAAGAAATTAAGTATATTTTCTCTATCTCTTATCCTTGTGTTTGGTCCATGGTATTAAATACAACATTTTATATTCCAAAGGTGAGGTAAAATGCTAGATTATATATTATCCAGAGGTGAAGCATATTATACACACCATAATTTGGTCATAGCATAATTGGTCTTACAATAATTACTAAGTTGTTGTGCACAGTTCAAACCTGCAATAGACATTTGGAGCATGGGCTCTTTCTCCGCGAAAAATATAGTCTATCAGCTGGACCTTTAAACTGATTTTCTTGGGACTCCATCTCCTGAAGCCATAGCCAGGGTAAGTTGAGTTCTTGAGTAAATATTTTCATGATGGTAAGACAATTTCCCAGAATATGATACCATTGTTGGTCGAGTGCTCTTTTCACTCTATGTTAGTCTAAAAGCTTTTGTTTACCTAATACAGAGAGAAAATAATAAAAGGAGTCTAGATACTCATCAACTTGAATCTAATGGAAGCAACGATATCACTTCTGTTCATCATTTGACTTGATGATGACTACTTAATTATGTGTAAATAAATGGTCTCATGTATTCTGTTTTCTATGAAGACAAAAATGATGAAGCACTTGCGAAATAATTCAGTTAACATCCAGCACCTTGCCGGAAGATCAGTTCATTCTCCAGTGGTTTCCCAAATGAGTTATATATCCAACCCAAGTGAGTTCATCAATATGCGAGGTGGACGGGAACGGGGCCGTAAAAGCAATACACTAAAGGTACTCTAGGGGAATGACAGAGCATATTTTGTATCAGGAACCTGCCCATGACTCCTAACTACATTGGCGTAAATGCATTCTCGAAATAGACTCCTATTCTAGCAAAATGATCATATAGACATTTATCTTAAAATTAAATTCAACTTTTCTACTTTATTTAGAGAAAATTCAAGGACATAAAAGTAATACCCACATATTGTCTAAAACAAATTCTCATAATGTTTTTAGAAGCTAGGGTTTGTAAGTGTAAGTAGTAGCAAAACCGTTGTAATAAAAATGTTTTTAGAAGCTAGGGTCTGTAAGCGTAAGTAGTAGCCATTGTAGCCAACCAATGGGTTTGGATTTATAGCACCCTTTAGATGTTTTATCAATAAAGATATATCTTGAAAAATATTGTGTGTCGGTTTATTATTTAATATATTCTCAGGAACCGTACCGATAAATATCCGGAACACAAAACCCATTACGAGCAGGACTGTAATTTATTTCTCTACAAGATTCAAAATAATTTTAAATTTTAGTGAGTGTCTTATTCAACCCTCTTGTACGATACTTCGGGACCTAACAATGCATGATGAATTGGCTGCACAAAACGTCACTGTCTAATTTTGAAGTTATCTAATTGACACTCTTGATTAAGGCAATAAAACATATATTTATTATTTCATTTATTTATTTATTTAATATTGTTTAATAATATACATATATGAAATTTTTATCTTATTCAATCAGATCTATCTCATTATCTCCATCATCCTCTAGCTAATGGTATGTTAATTTCGACTACCAATTTTTTTTATGATTTAATAAATTCGACGACCTCGGATTACAGTATGTTTATTTCGACCAAAATTCAAATTCAAAGGTTTAATAACTTTAACCGTTATCGGTTGAGAATATTTTATATGCCGGGAAACTCATTTTTAAGTTTTTTTTAAAACTTGAGCGGGAAGTTCAACTTTTCATTGAAAACAAATTTTGGGCTGAAGAGGACGGTTGAAAATAGCGATCGAATTTAAATATATTTGACCGGAAATTATTTTTGACTAGCTTAAATACGACCGGTACTTTCTCGGTCGAAAATGACTATTTTTGACCTTATACGGACGGAATAAGGCATTTTCGACCAGAATTGGACGGTCGAAAATGACTGCTTTTCTTGTAGCTGTGTAGGAATAACTTCACCAAAACTTCTGTCCTTTGCTTGTTTAGTGTAAGTTTAAAGGTTGGGCCACATTTTGATGCTTAAGTGAGAATTTTTTAAGGCTCTTTTTTATGGTTGAGTCAATTTTCATATTTTTGACTTTCTAGGAGTTCCATCTGTCCGATTATATTGAATTTTGAACAACACATATTTCTTACTCCTCTAGTATCTAAATGTTTAAAGGTGGAGATAGAATTTTTAAGTTTAGATTGTCTAATTATAGTGGTTATGGCATAGATATATGTATCACAGTGAGGATTAAACTTCACACGGTGAAATGACTCAGACTGTGTCTTTTTTTGCCCAAAATACATTTTTGCTTGATTCTTAAATTAAAATCAAGGTTACTAAGATAAGTCAGCGGTAATTCTAGATATCATGGATGTCATCCCACCTAAAAATGATTGAATGATGAAGAAGGTGGCTATAAAGCAATCGACGTCATTATATATATATATATATAATGTGTATCTAAATACTATCTCTATCATTATCATTAGTGACTCTCTCTTTAAAAAGTGTTGTAACACACAAACTTTTGTTTTTATATATATTGAAGGTATTTTTGGATATAATTGTGGATAATTAACATGGTTTGTAGCCGATGAACTATTACATAAAATAAGTTAGTTCATTACGATAAGTTTGTGTATTTTGTACAAAACCAACAACTACAATTAAAACCCACCACATAAATCGTCACATCATTATGTACCCTAGTATTACTCTTTACTTATTTATATATTCGGATTTTCTAGTGTGTGATACTCTCAAGGTTTTGATGATGACACTAACAGCAAGCTAATAACATGAAACTGATATGTGTAATCATGCTATCAAAGGTTGTTATATGCAGACTAACAGTATTTCAGGATATCAGCATATTTATATCTATCACCAAGCTTACAGGGTTATTCGCAAGCTATCAGCAGGCTTACAGCGTGAACAGAGAATTAAGCGGATAAAGATCAAAGTCTAAAATCATGGAGATTTAATAGGAAAAGAATTGTAAGGATTCTAATATTTGTATATATCTTATATAAATAATAGAGCTCAGTTTTATAAAGAGTTTTTATTCAAAAACGTTTTCCTAACTAATAGGAGATTTTATCTCAAATAGATCTTATCTTTTAACAAACTCCTATTTAGTTTCAATCTGATTTTGTTTAATATCTTACTGAGTTGATTTCAAACGTATTTTATCTTTTACTCAGTAAAGATGTATCATCCAAACGTTCATCATTCAAATCAAATTTAAACATGAGGTTGTTACCAAGATCGTTGGATAATTTGTTGGATTATGACCGTTAGTATGATATATAAATACTTGAGTGTGATTTCGTTTTTTAGAACAGGGAGTACACACCAAGCTTTCTGAAATACAACTCTTTACATTGCTAAATCTTTTCTTGAGCTCTAGTACTTATATTCGCATATATATATATCTTGAAAGGCATATGTTTAGCCTATTTGTAATTAAAGAGGTACCAACTCAACTCTGATAAGAAGGCAAGGTAAATAGCAAGTACTGTTGAAGGAATCCGTACGAAGAACGTCAAGTGATTTATTGAAATTATATGTCTGAAGAATTTCAGGATGATGCTGCACACCACTGGAAGAAGTTCATTAATATGTTCAAGCCTCAGTGTACAAATAATCTTTTGTAGCACGTCCAGAAGTCCAGAAGGTATAAAGTTTTAATACTTTATTTATTCAGAAGATTCCATACTATTGTTACTAATGAAGAAGAACTACGAAGACAAAGAATCAACGAACAAGCCACATATCAAATGTTTATTTGATAAAGAATATTTACTTCAGCTAGATACAGATGAACCAGACAGTACATTTGTGTGTCAGCTACTCTAATTAAGTATTCTGCATCAACTACAAGTGGCCGTTCGATCAAGACAAAGATCTACAAAGTTTAATCAAGCCTGAAGTCTCTGCAGATGAAGATATACAATATTATAAGTATTTATTTAATTATCTCACGATTCATAATAATTAAATTGACTATATAATTTATTTATTAAGTTGATTCACCTTCGAATTAATTTAATTTATGAATTTATATATTTAATATAATTAAGTGGGTAATTATTTAATATTTATATATAATAAATCAACTGTTTTTATGCTTAATTAGCTCGGTATGACATTCTCAGAGAATGTCATACCGTGTCAATTGAGCAGGCATTCTCAGAGTTATGTTAAAATGTCATACCGTGGCTGTTTGTATGAGTAAATCATTCGGTATGACTTTCTCTTGAAAGTCATACCGTTTGCTCTCCACAGACTTCATCTGGTATGACATTAGAATGTCATACCGTGTCCCACCTGCAGGCTTTATCAGTTGTGTGTATGACTTGCATTTGAATGACTTGAAAAAGTCATACCGAAGACAACCGAATGACTTTTGGGTTGTATGTCATACCGAATGACTTAGTGACCAAGTCTGAAATGTCATACCGTGCCTATGCAGTATGGCATTCCTTATTTATGTCATTCCTTTCTTGTTTTAGGGCATGGCTTTGTGTAACAATGTCATATCTTCCTTTGTAATGTCATTCCTAAGCTTAAAAGTCATTCCTTTCAATGTCATACCTAGATCTAAGTGGTTTGCCTATAAATATGGCTTCACTTCTTCATTTCTCAAGTGTTCATTGCATTGTAAAAGCTTTCAAGTTGTTTGTAACTTGCAATTGTTATATCCACAGTTTTCTGTGCTTTGATCACTCGATTGTTTTAATCACTAAGTTAGAATACATCCTGTCGAATTTATTCTACGAACTTTAGTGGACATTAAAACGAACCTTATTAATTATATAACGACTTAAAACATTGTTATATTAATTAATTAAAATCTGATTAACTAGTTTAATTCAAATCAGATTATTCCGCCGCGATTATTTTGTGACGATTGTATTCAACCCCCCCTTCTACAATCGTTTCAGGACCTAACAATTGGCATCAGAGCGGTTGATACCATTTTTCCGTATCAGATCCTATACACACTCTGTAACGTCCAAATATTTTTTATTCGAATTAATTTTATTCCAAAAATTAATTCTGATTTAAAATATTTTTCTTTCAAAAATCCAAATCTCATCCAAACACTATTCACTTCAAATCCTTAAATATGAGTACACAAAAGATCAGTAGCATTAAAATCCCACCGTTTAGCAAAGAACACTTTGGCCTATGGAAGAGGCACATGTTCCTATTCCTCCGCACCGCGAACCGAAAATACATCGGGATTTTGGACAAAGGTGTTACTACTCCGATGAATGTCATATTAGCACACGAAGAGGATGGTGTGTTAATACCTCATCAGATCATTCCGAAAGAACTTTCTGAGTACACAGATGAAGAGAGTGAACAGATGAACTTAGATGACGCTCTCCAACTAATATTGGTGGAATCTCTAGATCCAGTAATGTACAATGCTGTTGTTAATTGTACGAACGCCAAGCAAATCTGGGATACGTTAGAGATTATCAATGAAGGCTCAGAGGAAGTTAGGGAAAACAAGAAAGAGATACTGATGGCTCAGTATGAACAGTTTGGTTCTCATCCCGGTGAAGGGATTTCAGAAGTATTTATCAGACTTAATAATTTGATAAATAATTTAAATCTGAATGGGAAATTCTACGACAAGAAAGAGGTCAACATGAAGTTTCTCTTAACCCTTCCTGAACATCTGGAACACAGAATCACTGCCATCAGGGAAAGCAGAGATCTGAATGAGATTTCTCTGGAAAGACTCTACGGAGTTTTGAAAACTTATGAACTGGAGCAAGTTCAGAGTAAACAGAGATATGGCTGGGGTAAAACACAGAACCATTCGAGAGCTCTAGTTGTCGAGTCACCTGTACTGGAAGAAAAGAAGAAGGATGTTGTTGTTCCTTCTAAGACTACTCAGGAATTTGTTGTACCTGAGATGGGTCAGACTGCTTCTTCCAGTGGTGACGAAGAGTTCTATACATTGGAAGAACTTGAACTGTTAGAAGATCAATCTCTATCCCTGTTTGCCAAGAAGTTTGGAAACATGAGATTCCGGAAGAACCCTTCCTATAAATACAAACCTACTGTTAATAAGTTTCAGAAGGGAGGCTATTCATCTTCAACAAGCAAAGGAGGATACAAGACTGGGATGGTGGACAGAAGTAAATTTAAATGTTTCAACTGTGGTGAACCTGGACACTTTGCAACTGAGTGCAAGCAGCCCAAGGTTCAAGGAAAGAGAAAGGATTCGTATGATGAGCTGAAGCAGAAGTATGATGCCTTAGTAAGAAAGCATCATGGTACTTCTGGAAGTCAAAGCTTCAAGAGCAAATCATATCTAGCAGAAGGGAAAAGCTGGGATGATACAGATAGTGATGAAGAAGAGCAGATTGGGAATGTTGCTCTCATGGCTGATGCTGGGTCATCTTCACCTCCTCCTGCTGGAAGCTTTCAGGTAGATCCTACATGCCCTAAACTGTTTATGCAATTAGGACTTGAAAGAGATGATGCTATTAAAAAGTTGAAAGCTGCCAATCTTAAAATTGATACTTTAGTCTTAGATATTCATGCTTATAAAATGAATGAGATGAAAGTATTAAAACCTAAAATAGAACAATTGACTATGGATTTAGGATTTCAAAGTGCTAAAGTCAAAGTTCTAGAGAAAGGTGAGATTGCTTTAAGACTTCAGCTAGACGAAGAGAAAGTTAAGTGTAAAGCCTTTAAGGATGCCTCCATGATAGTCAAAGAACTTAATGATAAACAAGAGATCAAGAGAACTGTTGGAATAGGCTTTGACTATAACAAATCTGTAGGTAAGGCTAGTAACATTACTCCCTTTAAGAAGAGTGCAAAGGAGAGAGGAATTCCTTTTGTTTTGAAAGATTCCCCTCAACCTTTGTTTAAGGTCTCAGAAGCTGAACCTCTGTTAGAAACTCCTGTTGTCATTAAATATGAACTCAAACAGGAAGACCTTAAAATGAAAGAGAGTAATGAGAAGAAAGATGAGATCCCGACATCACTGAAACCAATCAAAGTGAAAGGCAATGTTAGGTTGCCTAAAGCTGGTTTAGGTGTCAACTCTGAAAGAACCAAATTCAACAAGCCTAATAGTTTTGTGAACAGTAAGAACAGAGATAACAGATGTCATTCTACTGAGAACTTTAAAACTGTTAACAAAGTTAGAGTAGAATCTGTTGACGTTCCTACTGTGATGACTGATATTCCTGTTGCTCCTACATTTGATTCATGTCATAAATTCTGTGGTGTTGATAACTGTATGCTCTGTGCTTTCAATACTATGTCTGCTTATTTTAATAATTTGCATGCTAAAAATGAAAACACGACACCAAGACAACACACAAACCACAAGCATGCTAGATCAAAGACTGCTAGTCCTCCTCGAGTTAGGAAGGAAACTTATGTTCCAAAGCCTAAAACCAAGGTTTATAAGGCTTTTGTTAAGGAAGTAAGTTCAGTCAAAAGAGAGCCAAATATCAGCCCAAGAGGCTCTGTTGTATTACCTAATAGAAATCAGTTCTTTAAGACTGCAGGACCCAATCAAGTGTGGGTCCCAAAGACTGTCTAATCAAGTTGTCTTTTGCAGGGTGCCAGTGGAGTTGTTCGTGTTACCTGGGTGCTTGACAGTGGAGCGTCAATGCACATGACTGACAATAAATCCCTGCTGGAGGACATAAGAGAAGGAGCTGGCCCTATAGTCAGTTTTGCTGATAATAGCAAAGGTCGTACTGTGGGATATGGCAAGTACAAAATTGGAAGGATCATCATAGAAGATATTGCAATAGTTGAAGGACTTCAACATAATCTCCTGAGTGTCAGTCAATTCTGTGACAAAGGATATTATGTTCATTTTGAAAAGGAGATATGTACAATTAAACATATCAAGGATAAGCGTCCTTCACTATGTGGCATAAGGAAAGGCAATATATTCGTAGCTGATTTATCTTCAGGACCAGGAAACGAAGTTCACTGTTTCTACGCCAAAGCGTCTGCTGAAGATAGTTGGTTATGGCATAAGAAGCTCTCACATCTCAACTTCAAAACCATGAACTCTCTAGTCAAGAGAGATCTAGTGAGAGGGTTGCCTTCCCTGGAATTCTCAACTGATGATCTTTGTGAAGCTTGTCAGAAAGGAAAAGCGAAGAGAGCATCTCACAAAGGCAAAACCATCAATACCATTACAGATCCACTTCATTTGTTGCATATGGATCTGTTTGGCCCTGTAAATGTTGCATCCATTGATGGAGGAAGATATGCCTTGGTTATTGTGGATGACTTCGCAAAATTTACTTGGGTTTACTTCCTGGCTTCTAAGGATGAAACCCCGTTGACAGTGATTGATCATATAAAGTTAGTTGAATTGGATAAAGGTGTGCCAGTCAAAGCTGTAAGGTCAGACAATGGCACAGAGTTCAAGAATCAAACTCTAATTAACTTTTACTCTGAAAAGGGAATTAGAAGGCAGTATTCAGCACCAAGGACTCCTCAGCAGAATGGAGTCGTCGAAAGAAAGAATCGTACACTGATCGAAGCTGCAAGGACTATGATTGCTGAAGCAAAGCTTCCACTGTACTTTTGGGCTGAAGCTGTGTCTACTGCCTGCTACACCCAGAATAGAACTTTGATCAACAAGGATCATATGAAAACTCCATTTCATCTGTATAACAACAAGAAGCCTTATGTCAAACATCTTCATGTATTTGGAGCCAAGTGTTATGTTCTCAAGGATGGTGAAGAGAACTTGAACAAGTTTGAGCCAAAGGCATCTGAAGCAATTTTTGTTGGTTATACAAACAATGCTTATAGAGTTTTTGTAATTGATACTCTGTCAGTGAAAGTTAGTGTCAATGTAACATTTGATGACACTAAACTACCAAGTTTACAATCTGCTGATCCATCTGAATCTCTGAGGTTTGACAACTATCCAGATTCTGATTCAGATGATGATGTGCCACCTGAGGTTGCCACAGGTGATGACAACAATGATAATGATCCACGCAATGGTGGAGGAAATGGCAATAATGCTGGAGATTCCACTAATGCTAGTGGTGGATCATCAAGTCAACCTGGCAACAGCTCAGGGGGAGCTGGTGGATCAACTAGTCATACACATCAGCCTAATGATGATACTGCTGAATCATCAAGGACACAACTTCCAAGGGAAAGGATTTGGAGCAGAGATCATCCCTTTGATCTGATTATTGGTGATCCTGATGTTGGTGTAAGGACTAGAAGTGCTACGACAAATGAATGTCTATTCTCTGGTTTTCTTTCACAATTAGAACCAAAGAAAATAGATGAAGCACTTGCTGATCCTGATTGGGTTCTTGCCATGCAAGAAGAACTCAATCAATTTGAGAGACAAGAAGTCTGGGCCCTGGTTCCAAGACCAAAAGGAAAGTGTACAATTGGATCTAGATGGGTCTTCCGTAACAAGTTAGATGGTGATGGCATTGTTGTGAGAAACAAAGCCAGACTGGTTGCAAAAGGTTATTCTCAAGAAGAAGGAATTGATTATGATGAAACCTATGCTCCAGTTGCTCGTCTTGAAGCCATCAGAATATTTCTTGCATTTGCTGCACACTCCAACTTCAGAGTTTATCAAATGGATGTGAAAAGTGCATTTCTGAATGGAAAGCTGGAAGAAGAAGTGTATCTGGAACAGCCCCCTGGCTTTGAAAATCCAGAATTTGCTGATTTTGTGTACTTCCTATTCAAAGCTGTCTATGGGCTTAAGCAATCACCAAGGACATGGTATGACACCCTCTCTGAATTTTTGATTGAAAATAAATTTACTAGAGGTGTCATAGACAAAACTCTCTTTTACAAATTGCATGATAATGATATGATATTTGTTCAAATATATGTTGATGATATTATATTTGGTTCTACTAACGATAACTTGTGCAAGAGATTTGCTAAGTTAATGCAGAGTAATTATGAAATGAGTATGATGGGTGAGCTGTCCTACTTCCTTGGTCTTCAAGTAAGCCAAAAGGAAGATGGAATCTTTATTTGCCAATCCAAGTATGTCAGAGATCTTCTTCAAAAGTACAATCTAGAAGACTCTTCTCCGGCAAAGCCACCCATGGCCACTGCCACAAAGCTTGACCAGGATAAATCTGGTAAGAAAGTTGATATCACAAGCTATCGAGGTATGATTGGCTCATTACTTTATCTTACTGCAAGTAGGCCAGATATCATGTTTGCAACGTGTTTATGTGCTAGGTTTCAGGCTGATCCTAAGGAATCACATCTTATAGCCGTCAAAAGAATCTTTAGATATCTTAAGGGTACACCTGGTTTAGGTATTTGGTACCCTAAGAATACTGGTTTTGACTTAACCGGCTATACAGATTCTGATTATGCAGGTTGCAGGATTGACAGAAAGAGTACGTCTGGAAGTTGTCAATTTCTAGGACGTCGATTGGTTTCCTGGTACAGCAAGAAGCAACACTCAGTGTCCACTTCTACTGCTGAAGCTGAGTACATAGCTGCTGGCAGTTGCTGTGCTCAGATTCTCTGGATCAGAAACCAATTAAATGATTATGGTATTTCTATCGACAAAATTCCAATATTTTGTGACAACACCAGTGCCATAGCCATTTCAAACAATCCAGTGCAACACTCCAGGACCAAGCACATAGATATCAGGTATCATTTCATTCGAGAACATGTCATGAATGGTACTGTGGTATTACATTTCGTACCCACAGCTGATCAGATTGCAGACATCTTCACTAAACCACTTGATGAATCCACTTTCTCTAAGTTGGTTTGTGAGCTAGGGATGTTAAATATGCCATGATTCTCTTTGTATATATGTTATATGTATTTTATATATTAATTATATATTGTTGTGAATTTTATGTGTAATTATATCTATTTTATTAGATGTTATATAATTGTCTGTATATTATTTGATAATTATCTGTGTAATTATGCATGTCAATATATTTATCTGTAATTTTCTAAATGCCTGCATACTCCCCTGTATTATTCTCTAAGCATTTAGATAATTATTTGTATTTATTTTGTATTTTTCAAAATTAATTAAGCATAAATATTTGATTTTAAGTTAATTCATTTTAATGAATTAAGGTTAAATTCATAAGTATTTATATTTAATTAGAGTTGAATTTTACAAAATATATGTGTAATATATAATATATTATGTGTATTAGATTTTTGATTAAATGTGCAAAAAGGTTTTATTGTTTTTAAATAATCAAAAATCATAATATTCATTAATTTTCTTTCTAAATTCCGCTTATTTCAGTCGGTATGACATTTTTATAAAATGTCATACCGCTTCTAGCGTGTCTGGTAAGCCTCAAGAACGCGGCATGACTTTTCTTTGAAAAGTCATACCGTGTTATGCTACTCCCTTTGTATTCATCGGTATGACATTTCTGGAAATGTCATACCGAACGCTCAACATGACTTTTGAAGAGCACGGTATGACATTCCCGTAAAATGTCATACCGACCCCCACATCTCCATATGACTTAGCTTTTGAAAGTCATACCTACCCCTTTTCATCTCCCTCACGCATACACTCATACACTGCCATTGTTCTTGCTCGACTTTTTCAAGTTTTCATTGAAAAACTTGCTGGTTACTGTTATTTCAAGCTTAAAGCTTGCTGGTTACTTCGAATATTCAAGAAATCAAGTCGAATTGCTGCTGAAATTTTGAAAATTTCGAAACCCTTCGACCCGAGTTAGACTGAGTCACCGAGTTTCATCGATTTTGACCGAGTCTGAACGATTCTTGACCGATTCTGTGCTCCTGTGGCCGTGTAGTACCAGTTTTGTGCGATTTGTGGTGGTTTGTGCATACTGATTTCAAAACCCCTGTTTGTTGATTTCGAAAATTAGGGTTTTGAGAAGCCAATTGGGAATTTTTGAAGTTAGTGGGTGCTAAGACACTGTTTGGGACCTTGTAAAGCCATTTTAAGGATTAATTAAATTTTAATTCGATTTTACCCATTTAAATCGAATTATTAATTAATTAATTAATTGATTTGTTAGTTATTAATTGAAATTTGTGAGAAATTTGAAAATTATTATTTTATTTGAAAAAAATTCTCACTTAATTCAATTTTTAATTTTAAAAATGGTCGGTCGCTTTGTTATCGAGGAGACTAATTTGAATGGATTTTTCGACCCCGAGGCCAGTTTGGCTCGATTTAGACCGTGGGTCCGGTTTCTGAATAGCCAGTCGCTCGTCAGCACTGCTATTACAGCTCATGCAGACCTCCAGATATAGCCAATTCAGGACTTCTACACGACAGCCCTGAATACTACTTTGTTGGATAATCATCGGATTTCTGGAGATATACACAGAGGACGTACGATTACTATCAGCACCGATGATGTGAATAGGATTTTGGGGTTTCGAAGGGATAATTTTGCTGAACTCCCTACCGAAGCTGAACTCACCAATTTCTTCGAGACAATCTTATATCAGGGAGAGATCAATTTGCCTAGAATGTTGAAAGGCAATCTGAAGCCTGAGTGGGATCTTTTCTTCGACACTTTAGCTAAAGTGTTTGCTCCGACCACTCGCAAGAACTTTAATGTAATAACCTCGCTGCTTCAGAAGATTGGGTTCAGCATTGTTTATAATCGTCGGATTAACTTTGGAAAGCTTATTCTTCAAGCCATTCTTTCCAAGTTAGGACCTCTTAGGAACAGATCTGTTGAACAGAACGCGAAGGTTGCATGCTTTTATCCTCGTTTTATCATGTTATTTCTAAATGATAAAATGACTGACGCTGAGAAGGAACACTACTCCAACTCTCCTGTGGCACAAGTTCCTCGTGCCTGCACTAAACTTATGACTCAGTTGGATAACAAGAATAAATTTGCCAATGTTCCACTAATCACCACTCCTCACATGCTCCAAATGTTCAATGCTCCTCTTCAACCGTATCAACTTCAAGTGGCTCATCCACCTCAACCTCAGCCACAACAACAACAACAGCAGCAGCAACCTCAAGAACCTCAACCCCTGCAGACTCAACAACCTACACAACACCATCAACAACAACTTCAACACCAACAACAACTTCTACAACAACAACAACAGCAGCATTCACCTCAACAATCCCAAGAAGCACAATCTTCACACCACTCATCCAACCAATCATCATATCACTCCCCCATCCATCAAACAGAACAATCTAACCCTTCATTTGAAGATCAAACTTTGGATTATGATCTCTTCGAGCATCAACCATCTTCATCTGAACCTCTCCCACACCAAACACAATCCCAAATCATCCCACAAACACAATCTACCTCACAACCCCTACCCTCTGACTCTCCTATCAACCCAGAGCTTCAGTCCTTCCGTCAGGACCTACAGGTAGCTCAGGTACTTTCTAACTTATCATCTAATTTTAATGTTGATACGTCAGATTATGGTTGTGATTTTGTTTGTAACCTTGATTTTGTTTTCCAGCCTACCAGCAATGAACCTGACAACACACAGGTTCATAACCTAGCTGAAGATTCTCTTCAACAAATTCTCGTTTCTCCAAACACATCAACCAACACTTCAATGCAACCTGTTCGTAAAGTTGCAAGGAAACGGAGTTCGAGTAGTTTAATGAATAAACCCACAGCTCTGTCTCCCACAAAGAAGCAAAGGGTGGAAGCCTTGGAGACAACTGTAGCCTCATCTGTGCCTTCCCAACAAGGCTCAGATTTTGAAATGGCAGATACGCAGTCTCTGGACCCATTCTCTCTACAGGATGTGCCCATTGAAATTGACCGTCCGGCCGCGGTAACTTGTACAGAGTCAAGCACTGCGCTAGCACTCACGCTAGTGCCAGCCCAAACAGATACACAGGTTACTATGTTTACTGAGTGCACAGATTTTCAAAATCAATGTATTATTTATGAAAACTTTGCTGATCACCCTTTCTTTTCTGATCAGGCGGAACTTGGCAGCGTGCAAGTTAATCTGCCCTCACAGGCGTCCGGAGGACAATTTGTTCCTCCACTACCTTTGAACCCATCTCAGGGGACATTGGTAGTATATACAGGTACAGCAGGAAGAGTGACTGAAAAGAGTGATGTAAGGCAAACACCGAGCGATACACATGCACGTGAGGCTAGTGAAACAGCTTTGAGTGTACGTGAGGTGAGCGCACACACTAACCCTGCTCTGTTTGAGGAACAAATGGCAAAGCTAAGAGCTGAGCTTGCCAGAATGATTGCTGAGAACGAGAAGCTCAAGGGTGCACAGTTGGTGACCCTGCAACAGAAAACTGAGGAGAGGCCATCCAGTTCTTACAGGGATGAGCTCAAAGAGGAAATCCATGACTTGGCTGTTGAAATGAGGTCTAATCATGAACTTTACATGTCCAAATTTGAGACCATCGACAGCAAGTTAGATCAACTCCTCAGAAACTCCAACAAGTCTGATGATCAACCCTCCGGAGAGGATCCCTCAACTAAGGGGGAGAATAGAGACAAAGGTGACAGGGATGATAGAGGCAATAGCTCAAATCAAAGCAACAAAGATAATACCACTTCTGGATCTGCCCCTGACAAAGAAACTCATAAGTCTAAAGGCAAAGAACCGTTACATCAGTCCGAAAATGTTTTCAATTCTGATAGTTATGATGACTATCCACAGGATATGGATGATGATGACATCTTCGATGCTACCTATCGTCAAGCAGAAGAAGAAGAAGGTATATTTGATGAGGGTTATTTGTTTCAGGATGAAGAACCTGTTGACCTAGAACATGAGGAGAATGTCCGGAAGTTCAAAGCTGAAAATGAAGCTAGGAAGCGTAAGCTTCGTGATTTCCAAAAACTTCTAGAGGACAAGTTGATCACAGAAGAACAAATCAAGATCGAGAAACAGAAAATCTATGATGCTGCAATCAAGCAGAAGAATCTTGATATAAGGTAGAAAGAAGGAAAAAGCTGGGACATTGCAAGAAGAATCTTTAATGGACCTCAAAGGGAGCCTTTCGATGACAACAAGTTCTTATCTCTGATCTATGATCTTAGAGAGGTAAACCCTGACGAGGATGTCTTTATGCATGCCTTTGCTTTAGAATTAAATTATGTGACTGTGGGAGTCAACAATTTGCTAGAGCAATGGGAGCTAATTGTCTATACACAGAGGAATGGTTCTTTCAGACTATCTGTCGAATCTCTGAAATCATTCTCTGTATCTGAGCTCTGGGTGCTTCGGAATAAGGTAAAGCGCAGCTCCAACCTGAATGAACTTCTTCGTGACAAACTGCTGGAACAAGCTGTATTCAACAGTCCTCAGGTTGTCAGGAATCCTTATTGTGTTAAGTTCGTTCACAAGGAGATCTTCAGCACTGTCTATCTCAACGAAGAAGCCTTGCCAAAGTATCCAGCTAAACAACTTGCTCTTGCCTCCACTCTTTTAAGAACCAAGGGCTTTGCTTCTAAAGCTAAGTCTGATGCTGATGATGTGATTCTTGCTTACTGCACTCGAAAGAATGTTGCTCAATACTTTCGAAGGATGAAAAATGTTACAAAATCTCAGCCATCAGACTTCCGCGAAGACCCTGTGGATTTGGAAGTGCTACATCAACTGGCTCTGGCAAAGGAACGAATGAAGCGTGGTGAATCCACTACATCTGAAGTGCCAACCAGGGAAGAACCATCAACTCCTATTCTTCACACTTCTGATATCGAAGAAGGAGAAGTTGATCTTTAGATTCATTAGGGATTTGTAATATATGTTCAGTAAGAACATCCTTTTGTAATCTAATGTAATCTTTTGAATTCTGGTGAATGTTTAATGAAATACCAGAAACTTTTTGCTATTTACAAATCATGTTTAATCCTTTGTCTTATCAGTTAGTTGAGTTATCCTCTCGATAATTTGCATGTTATATTAACAAACAAATAGGGGGAGATTGAAAGGCATATGTTTAGCCTATTTGTAATTAAAGAGGTACCAACTCAACTCTGATAAGAAGGCAAGGTAAATAGCAAGTACTGTTGAAGGAATCCGTACGAAGAACGTCAAGTGATTTATTGAAATTATATGTCTGAAGAATTTCAGGATGATGCTGCACACCACTGGAAGAAGTTCATTAATATGTTCAAGCCTCAGTGTACAAATAATCTTTTGTAGCACGTCCAGAAGTCCAGAAGGTATAAAGTTTTAATACTTTATTTATTCAGAAGATTCCATACTATTGTTACTAATGAAGAAGAACTACGAAGACAAAGAATCAACGAACAAGCCACATATCAAATGTTTATTTGATAAAGAATATTTAATTCAGCTAGATACAGATGAACCAGACAGTACATTTGTGTGTCAGCTACTCTAATTAAGTATTCTGCATCAACTACAAGTGGCCGTTCGATCAAGACAAAGATCTACAAAGTTTAATCAAGCCTGCAGTCTCTGCAGATGAAGATATACAATATTATAAGTATTTATTTAATTATCTCACTATTCATAATAATTAAATTGACTATATAATTTATTTATTAAGTTGATTCACCTTCGAATTAATTTAATTTATGAATTTATATATTTAATATAATTAAGTGGGTAATTATTTAATATTTATATATAATAAATCAACTGTTTTTATGCTTAATTAGCTCGGTATGACATTCTCTGAGAATGTCATACCGTGTCAATTGAGCAGGCATTCTCAGAGTTATGTTATAATGTCATACCGTGGCTGTTTGTATGAGTAAATCATTCGGTATGACTTTCTCTTGAAAGTCATACCGTTTGCTCTCCACAGACTTCATCTGGTATGACATTAGAATGTCATACCGTGTCCCACCTGCAGGCTTTATCAGTTGTGTGTATGACTTGCATTTGAATGACTTGAAAAAGTCATACCGAAGACAACCGAATGACTTTTGGGTTGTATGTCATACCGAATGACTTAGTGACCAAGTCTGAAATGTCATACCGTGCCTATGCAGTATGGCATTCCTTATTTATGTCATTCCTTTCTTGTTTTAGGGCATGGCTTTGTGTAACAATGTCATATCTTCCTTTGTAATGTCATTCCTAAGCTTAAAAGTCATTCCTTTCAATGTCATACCTAGATCTAAGTGGTTTGCCTATAAATATGGCTTCACTTCTTCATTTCTCAAGTGTTCATTGCATTGTAAAAGCTTTCAAGTTGTTTGTAACTTGCAATTGTTATATCCACAGTTTTCTGTGCTTTGATCACTCGATTGTTTTAATCACTAAGTTAGAATACATCCTGTCGAATTTATTCTACGAACTTTAGTGGACATTAAAACGAACCTTATTAATTATATAACGACTTAAAACATTGTTATATTAATTAATTAAAATCTGATTAACTAGTTTAATTCAAATCAGATTATTCCGCCGCGATTATTTTGTGACGATTGTATTCAACCCCCCCTTCTACAATCGTTTCAGGACCTAACATATCTATATTGAGAGTTCATAGTTTCGGTTGTATTACACTTATTCATTGTATTATTCAAGGTGTAATGTTTTGTTACTTTGTATCCAACTTGTGAAACAAGGAAACAAGGGGACTAGTTAGCTAGAAGAATATACTTGGGAAGTATAGGTCTTGGTAGGCTTTTGGTTCGTGGTTCAGGGGTTTCAGCAGGCTGATAACAGGAACAAGGGTTGAGGGGAGTTATATTATTGAATCTTGTAATTGTTAACATTCTTGATTAATAATATAATCTCTTAACAGTTGGTAGGGGACCAGGACGTAGACCATTAGGGTTAGGGGTCGAACCTGGCTAAAATTCTTGGTATTGCTAGCTTACTGCTTTTATATTTTCTGCATTGCATTTATATTGTTAACTAGATGACAGTCTATTCTGAAACTTAACAGCAGGCTGTCTTTGAAAGATTAATTATTTGGTAACTTATAAAAATCGGGTATACTAGCCATAACACCTATATTCACCCCCTCTAGGTGTATAATTTCAATTGGTATCAGAGCTGTGTTATACTAGCTAATACTTCTGTAATAGGAATAGTATCGACCGATATGGCTGATCACTTTCAGGGAAAGTCCGATTTTAGAGCTCCTCTACTTACAGATTCTGACAACTACAATTGGTGGAAAGGCCAAATGAAGGCTCATCTATCCAGATATCCTTATGAATATCTTGATAAAGATGGCAAAGTCAAGGACATTGATGTTCTCACCGTGGACGAGCTATCAAAGGTTCTTGTCAATGGAAAAGCAAGAAGTACATTGATCAATGGGCTGAATCAAGCTGAATATGACAAGATGTCTTCTCTCAAAACAGCAAAGGATATATGGGATGCATTGGAGACATATCACGAAGGCTCACAGGGATTAAAGAAGGTCAATCTAGGAAAGCTTATGAAAGAATTTGGAAGCTTTGCTATCAAGAAAGGAGAATCCATTCAGGAAAGACAAGCTAGATTCCAAGTTACTCTTAACAGCCTTGAAAGACTTGGCAAAAAGATTCCTCAATCAGAAATCAACATGAATATTCTAAATGCAGTGCCATTCGAATATGGTGCCAAGGTCACAGCATTGGAGTCAACTCTCAACATTGATACTATGGATCACCTAGCTATATTTGCTGAGTTGGAACAATTTGAAGCTAAAATTGAAGCTAACAGCTCTGAAAGCAGCAAGCTACCTACTGAGAAAATGAAGAATCTTGCACTACACTCCTTTGCCAGCAAGCTGGAATTAGATGAAGAAAAAGAATCAGATGAGGATCTAGCTCTAATGTCCAGCAAAATCAAGAGGATGATCGTGAAGAAGAATAAGATGAAAAGAGAAGAGGGCAAAGCTTTTGGTGCTAAGAAAGATCAAAAAGATGATGCATGTTTCGAATGTGGCAAGAAAGGTCATTTTAAAAGGGATTGCTACAAGCTCAAAAACAAGCCAAAGCCGCCTAGACAGCAAGCTGATTACAAGAACAAAAAGAAATCAAAGGCACTTCTAACATGGAGTGATGATGAGGATGAATCAGCTTCTGATGTTTCAAGTGATGAGATGGTTAACTTGGCTCTTGTTGGTCTCGATGGCTCAATAGATACAACTGATTCAGATTTAGAGACTAATAGTGAGGTACATTCTATTAATTCTGAATTAAATTTTATTGATACAACTCCTTGTGAACTAACCAGGCAGGATAAGAGTTGTTTATCAATTATGGAACTCATTGATCTAAAGAATGAAAATTATGAGCTCGAGAAAGAAAACGTTCATTTAAAGAAAGTCATAGGTGATTTCTTGAATGAAAAGAGTGCCAAAGCAAGTAGTAGAATCATTGCTACTCTCAAGGAACAGATCTCACAACTTGAAGGGAACAACATGCAAATTCAAAGAAGGAATGATACACTTATGAAAGAACTCAGCTCGCTGAGAGCAGATCTTAAAGCTAAAGATGCAAGCTTGGAGGCTTTTGAATTAAGCAAAACTCAAAGCTTAGCTGAAATATCTATTCAAGCTAAAAGGATCAAGTAATTGGAGCAAGAAGTTAAAGATCTTTAGAAAGCCATGGTAAAGTTTGTTCAAGGTGAAGAAAGTCTCAAATCTATGATGAAACAAGCTAAAGCTTCTCATGACAAAGGAGGCATTGGTGCAGCTTCTACATCCACATCAATGAGATATGAAGGGAAAAATGGCATTCCATAAAATTATGCTATGCCTTGGGTGACTTGTCACAAGTGTGGAAAGAAGGGCCATCTTGCTAGTAATTGCCCAATGAAGAATACTCAATCAGCAAGCTGGAAAAGGAAGTCAACTCACAGACAGTATGCTGAAAATACAAACAGACCAAAGACAGCTCCTAGACCGTATGCTGATAAGACTGGCAGAACAAGGAAGAAGAGTTCTAAAGTGGTCCAAATGTGGATCAAGAAATCTGATTTAAATGTTCTTTATGTTTTATCAACTAACACTGTTGGACCCAACAAAATTTGGGTACCAAAACGTTGAGTTTGCTTGTGTTTGTTTTGTAGGTTTGTCTCATGTCTAAAGTGAAGCCAAATCAATGGATATTGGATAGTGAATGCACTAGACACATGAGTGGAGACAAATCCCAGTTTCTAAGCTTGAAGATGAAGAAGGATGGTCGTGTCACAATTGGTGATAGAAAAACTTTTCCTATTCTTGGCAAAGGAACAATAGGTAATATATAGTATCATTTTTATTAACAAGGTACAATATGTTAAAGGTCTTACTTATAACTGGCTTAGTATAAGTCAGTTATTTGATGATGGCCATATTGTCAATTTTGGTAAGGACAATTGTACTATACTTGTTGGTGCTAACAAAACTCCTCTAGTTGCAAAACGAGAAGGAAATGTATATGTCTTGAACTTTGAAGAACAGGAGGCAGGTGTTTGTTTAGCAGCTGTGGATAATAATCCAGAAATCTAGCATATAAGGCTTGGACATGCTCATATGGATCATCTCAGCAAGCTGTCAGCAAAGAAGCTTGTTCGAGGGTTACCAAAGCTCCAGTATGTCAAGATGGAGACATGATCTGCTTGTCAATTGGGAAAGCAAACAAGGACTCCACATAAGGCAAAGAAAATGGTATCTACTGCTAAACCTTTAGAGCTTCTTCACTTGGATCTTTTTGGTCCCGAAGCTTATAAGAGTATTGGAGGTAAACAATATGCATTTGTTATTGTTGATGATTATTCTAGATTCACTTGGGTACTGTTTTTACGTACTAAAGATTGTGCTTTTCGTGAATTTGAGAAACTAATCAAGTTGATTGAGAACAAGCTAGATACAAGACTTGTAGGTATTCGAAGTGATCATGGTGGAGAATTCCAAAAAGACTTCATAACTTATTGTGAAGAAAAAGGAATCTCACATGAGTTCTCAGCACCTCGTAAACCTCAGCAAAATGGAGTTGTAGAGCGTAAGAATAGGTCCTTACAAGAGACATCTAGGACATTGCTGCAAGAGAGTAAGCTGCCAAGAAGCTTTTGGGCAGAAGTTGTCAACACAACAAGCTATGTTCTTAACAGAGTGCTTATCAGGCCAATTCTCAACAAGACTCCTTATGAATTGCTAAGGAAAAAGAAGCCTAATATCAGCTACTTCAAGGTTTTTAGATCTAAGTGCTTCGTACTCAAAACCATTGATAGGGATGGTAAATTCAATTCTAAATCCTATGAAGCTATATTTTTGGGCTATTCTTTGACAAGTCGTGCTTATAGAGTGTATAATCTTGCTAAACATACTGTTGAAGAGTCTATTGATGTTTCATTTCAAGAGTCTACTGATGATTTTTCAAGAGATGAGGAAGAATGTGCAGGTACAGGTACTGGCAGCAAGCTAACAGTGCAGGAAACTGGAAATCATCAAGCTGACAAGTCAACTGCTACAACTTCAGAAGGCAATAAAGCTACTGAATCTACTTCATCTCTTGAAGAAACTTTGGATAAGATGTCAAAGCTCACTTTGGATGAATCCAGAGGTCAAACTTCATCATCAAGCCAAAATGTTGTTGATTAGACTCCTCCTAGGCAGACTACAATGAATGAAGAGGTCATAACACAACATAATCTACCAAAGTCAACTAGAACAGTGAAGAATCATCCTCCTCAGTTGATCATTGGAGATAAATCAGCTAGAATCAAGACAAGAAAAGCTCAAGCCAACATTTGCGCTTATGCTGCCTTCATAGCTCAAGAAGAACCAAAGAATGTTCAAGAAGCTTTACAAGATGAAAATTGGATCATGGCAATGCAAGAAGAACTCAACCAATTCGAAAGATGTGATGTTTGGGAACTTGTTGATCCACCAAAGGATGCTTCAATTGTTGGAACCAAATGGGTGTTCAAGAACAAAGTTGATGAATTTGGTACTATCACTCAGAATAAAGCTAGACTTGTTACACAAGGATACAATCAGCAAGAAGGAATTGATTTTGATCAAACTTATGCTCCGGTTGAAAGATTGGAATCTATTAGGATGCTTTTATCATTTTCATGCTTCAAGAAGTTCAAGCTACATCAAATGGACGTCAAGAGTGCATTCTTAAATGGATATCTAAAGGAAGAAGTCTATGTCAAGCAACCACCAGGATCCAAAGATGAAAAATATCCCAACCGTGTCTACAAGTTCAAGAAGGCACTATATGGATTAAGGCAAGCACCTCAGTCATGGTATGAAAGGTTAAGTGAATTCTTGATCAAGAATGGTTTCATTAGAGGTAAAATTGATCCTACTTTGTTTACCATTATGAAAGGCCAAGATATATTAGTTGTTCAAATATATGTAGATGATATTATATTTGGGTCTACTAATGAATCTATGTGCGAGTGGTTTTCAAAATGCATGCATAGTGAGTTTGACATAAGCATGATGGGAGAGCTCAATTATTTCTTGGGTCTCCAAATTAAACAAACTCTAGAAGGAATTTATGTGCATCAATCCAAGTATATCAAGAATCTACTCGAAAGATTTGGATATGAGAATATCAAGGCGAAATCAACACCTATGAGCGTTGTTAGCAAGATGACAGCAGATGAGCAAGGTAAAGATGTTGATATTCGAATGTATAGAGGTATGATTGGTAGTCTACTTTATCTTACAGCCTCTAGACCAAAGGATTCTCACTTACAAGCTGTTAAAAGAATATTTAAATATTTAAGTTGAACCATTACTTTGGGCTTATTCTATCCTATCACAAATGCTTTTGATCTTGTGGGGTATAGTGATGCAGATTATGCAGGTAGTCAAACTGAAAGAAAAAGTACAAGTGGTGTTTGTGCATTTTTGGGTCAAAGCTTAGTTTCTTGGTTAAGCAAGAAGCAAACTTCAGTTGCTCTATCTACGGCCGAGGGGGAGTATTTAGCAGCTGGTAGTTGTTGCTCTCAAATGCTATGGATGAGACAACAATTGAAGGACTTTGGAATCAAATGCAAGCAACTCTAATCTTTTGTGACAACACAAGTACAATCAACATTTCAGAAAATCCAGTTAATCATTCGAGGACAAAGCATATCGATGTGCGACATCATTTTCTGAGAGACAATGTTGCAAAGGGTGTTGTCAAGCTGATTTTTGTGGCTACAGCAGATCAGCTAGCTGACATCTTCACAAAGCCTCTTCCTGAAGAACGATATGTCGTGCTGAGAAGGGAATTGGGTATGTGTGATGTGCAGTCAGCAGGCTAATAACCTGGTCCGGGTACTATCAGCTTACTCCTAGCATCTTACATAATTTTTATTTATACATGCTGGTCAGTTTAAGTGTTTATTTGAAATTTGTGTTCATAAATGATATAACCGTTATGTGCTAGTTTAGATAAATTTTTGTGTTGAATTTTGCTACGTGATTATGTGCTTATCTGTGCAAATCTATGATAAGTTTAAAATTCAAATTTGTTTCGATGGATATATATATATATATATATATATATATGTGTGTGTGTGTGTGTGTGTGTGTGTGTGTGTGTGTGTGTGTGTGTGTGTGTGTGTGTGTGTGTGTGTGTGTTAAACGATAAGTTTTGTTAAATGGTTTTAACTCTTTCGGGTATTATAGATTAACATGAATTATTTTAGGAATTTTAGTTCGTTTAATTTTATTCCTAAAACTACTCCCTTGATAATTGTTAAAAGAGTTTTGAAATATATCCTTTCACCACGTCTTTTCAACTACATATACACCCCTCCCCGAGACGCTAGGGTTTTATCTCTCCTCCTCCGAAAACTCTTCGTACTCACCATAGCCTCGATCAGTCTCCGTGTCGCAATGAGAAAGAAGACAAGAGCTAATGTGAAAGCCCACACTCCTAAGCGACTCCTACAGTAGTACAAAAATGACTTTTAGCTACGGTCAAATTAGGCCTTTAGCGTCGGCAGTCCAGCGTAGTATATGAACCCGACGCTATAGGGTAGTCCCTATTGCGTCGGTTAAAAAAACCGACGCTAAAGAGCATCATGCCACGGTTAACAGCCGACGCAATAGACCCGTTAACCGATGCTTAAAGTCTCTTTTGTGCGTCGGGTGTCTAGAATGCCGTAGCCTAAAATGCAATTTTATGCGTCGCAGGTCAAAGACCCGACGCTAAAAGTCAATCTTTAAGCGTTAGTCAAATAGGCGTTGCTTAAAGTCATGTTTGTTGGTCAGTCATATGCGTCGGTAGTCAAACAGGCGACGCTAAAGATTACACCTATAGCGTCGGCTGTCAAACTGCCGTGGCTTAAAGTGTTTTTTTTAAAAAAAAAATTTCCCACTGCTGAGCCATTTATATATATATATATATATATATATATATATATATATATATATATATATATTAACCCTGTGCATCATTCATTCATGTAAATAAATCCAACAACAAAATGCCCAAAATCAATAGCACTAATTAAACTTAAATCACACAAACTTAAATGGGAATTAATCAATACATTGTATTATGTACAAGTTGTTATACAACATCCAAAAGAAATATATCCATACATTAGTGTCTTGTGCATACTAAGTCTATGATATCCTAATTAACAAACAATGAGAAACGTAGAGACCGGATGAAATATAACAAACTATATTAACTAGTAACCTCACATATCTTTATAATAATTTATTCAAGATAACAAGCTTTCCTTCAACAACACTCGATTCTTCAAGCTTCATCTTCATCCTAAAAAAAAGGGATTCACGACAGTTAGAATATGAATATAAACTAGTATATGACACCTCCTTACTTGGACTAATAATATCCGTCCCTTACATTGTATATTTAAATAGCCAGAATATAATCAAATGCAACTGTGTGTGCACGGATGTGTCAGAAAGAGATATAAAAAGGCTTACATTGACTGAGCCTTTTTTCTCAACATTAGTCTAATCTTTAGCATCAGTACCAGACTTCCGTTCAAAATAAACAGTCTGCAGTAGCAGGCTTATGTTCGACAGCAAAAAAGCAAGCAAGCCGATGCCACTGCCTGAAAACTGAATTGTCCAGACTCCACATTGTCTGCAGAGTGATAGCTTCCCCTATGTTCAAATGATACCTGCACTCAACACAATGTAATCCCCATTCCACCAAATATTATAATTCTATAATCACAAGGTTGTTGAAAAAGAATGAGTAAAGTAAATCGCAACTGAAAGATATACTTAGATATGTGTTTTTAATGAGCAAACATTTCTAAAAAGGAAACCTGTAAACGAAGTGGTTAAACTGCTGAAAAATAAATATCACCTTCAGTACAGATAGATAAGGATCAAAAAGGCATGTCTACTTTTCAACTGTAGCAACTCTAACCTGTTAATAATTCACAGAACACTTTAAGGGAAGCTGCAAGGGATTGGAAATAGTAAACTTAAAACAAAATACAGGCCAAGCGTTAGAACATACTGGAACGTGAAGCTTATCACAAAAATTCACTCTAGATGTCCACCCTTCCAGTGGAGATTTATTGGCAACGCTGCATAAAGTTAGTGCGAGTGCTAGACTTAAATTGCCACAAAAAGATAGACTGCATTTATCTTTTTGTGAAGGACTGTTTTTGTGTGGCCAAATAATTCAGCTTCTGTTTCCTATTGTTTATTGTAATATATTTATTATATGATTTTGTAAGCAAGTGAGGATCATGGGTTAGTCTATCCAGAGTATTTACCTGAATTAATGATAAAAAGGTGATCAGGGCATCAGAATTGTTTCTCAGTGAAGTACTGCACTGGCGGCCGAACTAGAAATAAAAAAAAAAAACAGGGCAACTAAATTATAATGTAATACGGGGCTCAAATATGAAAATATACTGATTCAGCGGGGAAGAGAAATTCTGCAGATAAATAATAAATATATAATTAAACTTACTTACTTGCAGAAGCATGTGTCAATGGTCAACGAAATTAATAACCTTTGAATCAATAATTTCTTTCAGCCTATACTTCTTTTCCCCAAACTCTCGGCATCGAATTAGCACTCCCAGTTCTCCTATAAGAGCTGTCCAGTGGTGAAAGCATACTCTGCTGAAGCAAATGTACTTCTGATCACCAAATGCAGAGGATGACTTGACCCCTCTTGGAGAACGCACAACTGTTCCTGTCCAACTTGCAGCCAAATCTTCCTGTTTATTTCAAAAAAGGAGACAGATAGGAGAAAAGCCTAACATAACGCATGTGGGATAATAATACCTCTGCAACTATAATTAACAAAACAGGATATACTAGACTTGTTGACTAGTACTTTGGCGGCTTATCAAGAACTACCCCATTGCGTTGATTTTACTAAACATAGCATCTGTTTTTTATTTCCCAACAAATTCTCAGTATAAGGCTGGAGTAGATGAGCACAAAAAGAGAAATTTCTCTAATAATTATCCGTTTTGGTTTTCTTTAATAATATTAATAGACGTTTGTGCTCTGTCATCTTCTACCTTAATTATAGACACTACATACCTTAAAGAGTAATTTGTGAGAGTCAAGAGCAGTTTTTTAGTCTCCAGTTATGTTGTCACTTTCATTTCCAGAATACGAGAATCTAACACTAGCAGGAGAGTCTTAATAATGTTGGAGACGTGGAAGGAAAAAGCCATTAACCAAAGATCACCTCAAGAAAATAATAAGCCTACTGTCCATCCATAGAGATATAGTAATGTGAATTCTAACCAAATGTATGTTCTCTCTGTTTGCTGCCTTGGGTAAATATTAAGTTGGTGATTATGCAATTTAATTTGTAGAAATCTTTTAGGCTATTTCGGGACCGGAAATTAACCATGTCTTGTCTTCCCGCTTATCTTTAAATTTTGCTTAATAGAAAGTTTTTTGTGGTAGATAATTCATTTGGTGTTGCATTTGAACATCTACAGAGGATCAAGGGCATTAGAACAAGTCTTTAGCAAGACCTAATTTAGTAATTTTTATTTATTAGAATTTCCAACAGTTAACCATATGTTTAGGAGTCAATTAATCAGGATGCACATATGCCTAATGAATCATATTGTTTGTTTATATAAATTTTAGGCCTCAACAAATATCAGCTACAATAATTTACAAGTATATCAATGCTATATATTCTAAAAATCTTACCACTTAATTCATATTATTCAAATTGAATAAACGACCCCTTATACCGTCACCCTTATTCCAAGTAAGAAAAGGGAAACACTATATCATATTTTTCAGATTTTTATTTTTTTATTAAGAAAACTAATAAAACTTCCTTCAAACTATACATATTCTAATGTGACAAGTCTAAAATTAGATTATATTGTGCTGAATGACTTGGCACAAATCTCCTATGTGATTGGCCAGGATTATTTGGCTATTGTAGCATGATAACCAGCGACCACACACACACAAAAAAAAACCAGCCTGCTCCATTTATCCAAAATTATTTCCAATGCCACTGTCCTGACCTCCACAACTCCCTCTCTGGCAGACTCAACTTACCAAACATACTATCGCACTGCCAGTGCAGCCAATTATGACGGATACGGTGGCAACTCAAACAAGAAAGACTCTGCAGAGTACATTACGACGTGCCATAATGATGGAAAGAAAGATTAGTGTCTAAAGTTGAGAAGGGAACTAATGGAACTGACAGTGAGTTCTACAATCCAAAAAAGAAAACTGAGAAAGAATATTTGCTATATCTTGCAGGGATTCAACAATTGCGACCTAAAGAAGCTATACACAATAACTAAGCATTATCAGATCTAGACTTGCAAGACCTCATTTCTAGTGCAGACAGTGTTACTTCAGAAGACAGCAATGATGATAAAGGCCAGGTTTATTACATATATGAGATCGACGAGTTTGCTAAGCATAGCTTAATGTCAGTTACTTGTGCAAGGAACAAGCTCGACGCATGTCGTTAATGCGCCAACACCAGAATGGAATAAAGATAAGGAAACTTTGAGACATGTTCACGAGTCTTATAAAACTGTTAGAGTGTAACGGTGCAAGTTGTTGGAAAATTGTGAAAGAAACCATACTCGAAGGCTTTCTTTATATGAAGCCTTTTCTTATCTCTATAATGAATGAAGAGTGCCTATGATCTATCTATCAATCAAAGATTGGTGAATACTAATATTCTCTCTATTTCAGGCCTTTTTTCATTTTTATCATATCTCCTCTATTTCAACTTAATGTTACTGATTCATTTGAACACACACTCAAGATCGATTACTGCAGTCTGCAGTCTTTGTCAACACCTTTCCGAGGTGGAGATTATGGTAACACAATAAGAGATTAAGTTCCTTTTCTTGACAAACATTCTGAAATATATTAAGTGATGTATCTTTGTCTTAGCTCAGGCTAGGAGAAACAAAGGGTAAGCAATCGATCAAGATAGCTTGCAACAAATTAAAACAGGACATAATGTAGCCACCCAAATCGTGCCAGGAACATACTTAACAACTCAAATCTTCAAAACAAATCACAAAAGTACATACCAGGAATTTGATGAAAACCCTAGTTTTGCAGCAGACCAAAGAACCCAGCAAATAAATACAATCCAACCGCTGAATAATTTTTGAGATATGTCCCAATCGACCAAAAAACCAGTGAATTCATGTATTTGAAGCAGACACAGAGAGCACTAGAGACATTGAGCAGACCCAGAGATTCAGATTGAGATTGAGATTAAGATAAGAAGCCTGCCGAGAGATTGATTGAGAGAGAAACGAGAGATGAGGAGCAATTGAGAGATTGAGCAGACTGGGAGAGCAATTGATTTTCATCGAGTGTATTGTAGCAAATTGATTTTGTTGAGCACAAATCGGTGGAAGGCTGTGAGCAAATCTGGTGGTTTTTGACTGAAAGTAAACCCGATGAGCAAATATACGACTATTATTCAGATATTTAATATTTAGTTTTTAATTTTTAAATTGTAAAAACATTATTACGTCGGGTAATTGCCTGGCGATGCTAGAGACTAATACTTATAGCGTCGCCGTTTCTTGAACCATTGCAAAAAAGGTAACCTATAGTGTCGGTGTATTGTAAACCGTTGCAGAAAACTCCTCTTTAGCGTCGCTTTATTTTTGACCGACGCAGAAAACAGACTTTAGGTGTCGGTCATTCAAAGAACCGACGCTATAAATCAAAAAAATTCATTTTATGCGTCGGTTAAAGACTGAACCGATGCTAGAAATAGCTTTAAGCAACGGTTTTTAATAAAACCGACGCAAAAGGACCGTTGCAAATAGCATTTTCTGTACTAGTGCTTAGTGATTAAAACAACCGAGAGATCAAAGCACTGAAAACTATAGATATAACAATTGCAAGTTACAAACAACTTGAAAGCTTTTACAATGCTTGAACAATTTACAAATGAAGAAGTGAAGCCATATTTATAGGCAAATCACTTTGAACTAGGTATGACATTGATAGGAATGACTTTCTAGCTTAGGAATGACATTACAAAGCAAAGACATGCCAAAAGGAAAGAAGGAATGACATATTTGGAGAATGTCATACTGCCAGGCGCGGTATGACATTATTCCTTGTCCTTCAAGGTTGATTTGGCATGACTTTCATAGCCAAAGTCATTAGGTACAAAGAGGTATGACTTAATAAGTCATGAAGCACCAAAAGGTATGACTTTATAAGTCATACATACACAAGACACATGCCATACAAGAATGCCTAAAAGAAAGACACGGTAGGACATTTTTATGTCATACGAGAGAAATTCTGTATCCAATAAACGGTATGACATTCTGTAACGTCATACAACTGCACACGGTATGACTTATTATCTCATGCCAGAATATGTCTGATTCGTTGACACCGTATGACTTTCTTAAGTCATGCTGAGAATGTCTACTGACACGGTATGACATTCTTTGAGAATTTCATGCCGAGTCAAATAATCAATAAATCATTTGTTTTAATTGAATAAATATTCAATAATTACTCACTTAATTATATTAATTATATAAATTCATAAATTAAATTAATTCGAAGGTAAATCAATTTAATAAATAAAATATACAACTAATTTAATTATTTTGATAAGTGAAATAATTAAAGAAATACTTATAAAATTATATTCCTTCAGCAGCAGGGATTTCTAACTTGTTTAAATGTTGTAGATCTTTGTCTTGATTGAACGGCCACTTATAGTTGATGCAGAACACTTAATCTGAGTAGCTGATACACAAATGTACTGTCTGGTTCATCTGTATCTAGCTGAATCAAATATTCTTTATCAAATAAACATTTGAGACGTGGCTTGTTCGACGAGTCTTTGTCTTCGTAGTTCTTCTTCATAAGTAACAATAGTATGGAATCTTCTGAATAAATAAAGTATTAAAACTTTATACCTTCTGGACTTCTGGACGTGCTACAAAAGATTATTTGTACACTGAGGCTTGAATATATTAATGAACTTCTTTCAGTGGTGTGCAGCAGCATCCTGAAATTCTTGAGACATCTAATTTCAATAATTCACTTGACGTTCTTCGTACGTATTCCTTCAACAGTACTTGCTATTTACCTTGCTTTCTTATCAGAGTTGAGTTGGTACCTCTTTAATTACAAATAGGCTAAACATGTGCCTTTGAATCTCCCCCTATTTGTTGTTAACATAACATGCAAATTATCGAGAGGATAACTCAACTAACTGATAAGACAAAGGATTAAACATGAATTGTAAATAGCAAAAAGTTTCTGGTATTTCATTAAACATTCACCAGAATTCAAAATACTTCATTAGATTACAAAAGGATGTTCTCACTGAACATATATTACAATTCCCTAACGAATCTAAAGATCAACTTCTCCTTCTTCGATATCAGAACTATGAAGGATAGGAGTTGACGGTTCTTCCCTGGTTGGCACTTCTGATGTAGTGGATTCACCACGTTTCTTACGTTCTCTTACCAGAGCATGTTGATGCAGCACTTCCAATTCCACAGGGTCTTCACGGAAGTCTGATGGCTGAGATTTCATAACATTTTTCATCCTCCAGAAGTATCGAGAAATATTCTTTCGGGTGCAGTAAGCTAAGATCACGTCATCAGCATCAGACTTGGCCTTAGAAGCGAAGCCCTTGGTTCTTAGAAGAGTGGAGGCAAGAGCCAGACCTTTGGCAGGATACTTTAGCAAGGCCTCTTCATTGAGATAAACAGTGCATAAGATCTCCTTGTGAACGAACTTCGCACAGTATGGGTTCTTGACAACCTGAGGACTGTTGAAGATAACACAATCCAATAGTTTGTCGCGAAGGAGTTCATTCAAGTTGGAGCAACGCTTGACCTTGTTGTGAAGTACCCAGAGCTTAGATACAGAGAATGATTTAAGGAATTCGACAGATAGTCTGAATGAACCATTCCTCTGTGTGTAAGTCTAAATGTAAAGACAACCCTATCTGTTACATAGGGATGATAACTCAACAATAGAACATGACAAGTAAATAACACTACGCATGCACCGAAATCGGAAGATACGAAGACAAAGGTTGAAGAAGCCATCTACAGTCTTGAAGGAATAAGTTCACTGTAAGAAGTTCATTAATATGTTCATGCCTCAGTGAAGAATAAAGATTGAAGTATTCAAGATTGTGGAAGCAATGAAGATGTTGTCCAAGTACTCGAAAGATTTCAGTGCAACCCCTGAAGCAAGATATTTCAGGATATCTTGGTTGGTTATTTATAATCAACAAATTGAAGCAATACTCAAGTCTGGTGTGACTGATTAAGTACGTTGTCAAGAAAAGAAGACGGGAAATCAATTCTGTATTAGTCGTTCGTGAACCAGACCAGTGCACAGGACGTCAGTACGTGTGAATTGGATTCGAAGGATTCAATCAAGAATAACTTAATCAAGTCAAGGCAAAGCGACCTCCAAATTAACTAGTAAACACTTATATGTATATATGTGTAACATATATGTATATATATAAGTGTGCTAGATTGTTCTAAGTTAGAACAAGGAAGAAATGGAGCCAATTATCTTCCTGGCGCCACATGATATTAAAGGAGGAACAAGGAAGAAATGGAGCAAGCTAGAGAGGAACAAGGAAGAAATGGAGCAAGCTAGAAAAGAACAAGGAAGGAATGGAACAAGGAAGGAATTAATTATTTTAATTCTTCCTTGCGCCAAGAATGGAACAAGGAAGAAATTATTATTTATAATTCCTCCTTGCGCCAAGAATGGAACAAGGAAAGAATTATTAATTATAATTCTTCCTTGCGCCAAATTCATCATCCAGCCACTTCTTCCTTGCGCCAATTGGAACAAGGAAGGAATTGTCTTCCTTGCGCCAATTGGAATAAGGAAGATATTGGTTTGCTTGCGCCAGTTTATTAAACAATTCTGTTAAATTGATTTAACTGGAACAAGGAAGGAATTTCCAATTCTTATTTCTTCCTTGCGCCATTTAAATCATGTAAACATTTTTTCTGAATTGTTTTGGCGCAAGTTGAAGGAGGAGCAAGGTAGCTTGGAGCAAGGAAGCTAATACAAGGAACGAGGAAGCTTTGTTCTGATTGGTTGAAACCTTCCTTGCGCCAAGAGCAAGCACCAGCTGAGTTTGTCCCCAAAAGTCTATAAATAGAGGCTTTGTGTTTCATTTTGAACACACAACTACAACTACCCACATTACATACTTTGTAAAGTGCACACACTACACACATACGAGAGCTTAGATAGAAGATCTGTTTTGATAGGCGTTTGTGTGTAGAGTGTATTGTAGTCCCTGTAGCCAACCTTCGGGTTTGGATTTATAGCACCTTCGAGGTATTTATCAATATACAGATATATGTTGGAAATATTGTGTGTTGGTTTAATATTTTCATATCCTCAGAAACCGACCCAATAAATATCCGGAACACGAAACCCATTACAGGACTGCAATTTATTTATCCGCAAGATTCGAAAGAATTTTAAATTGTAGTGAGTATCGTATTCAACCCCCCTTCTACGTTACTTTGGACCTAACAATTGGTATCAGAGCAGGCTGATTGATATGATCCCTATTGTACGGAAAATCAAGAACCTAGCTTTTGATATTTGATTAGGGGAATGTTCTTCCAGTTTGTGTTGCTGAATTTGTCCGTAGGCCTAAGCAAGGATTATCTGTTGGATACTGAACTTTGGACCAGGACTTATAAATTTATATTTTAAATTTTAATAAGTTTATTTTATAAATTTGATTTAATTTATTTTAAACTTATTATTGAGTTTATTATGAATTAATTAAATTTATTTTATGAACTTAATTAAATTTATTTTTATAAACCTTATGAAATTCATTTAATAAATTTGTTCAAATTTATTTTAGACTTGTAAAGTTTACTCTTAGACTTTATTAAGTTATCATAAATTTTATAAATTTATTATTTAAATTTTTATAGTTTATAATTTATATTTAAGGTAAAATATAAAATATAAATTTAAGAGGATTTAACTGATTATGGAGATAGTTCAAGTTCAAGGGTTCAATTAGTTTGTTCTGGAAGCAATGATTTAATTGGAGACGAGACACTTGAATATTTTCAAAAAATTTAATTTATCTAATAATTTGAATATATTTACTAAATGAATTTGAAAATAAATTTGTTCTAAACTATTCAGTTTATTATGAATTTATTGGAATTTATTTGTTAAATATAATTAATTTACTTTATAGATTTAACTAAGTTTATTTTATACTTTATTTTCGTGCATCTTTAAAACTTATTTTTAAATTTATTTTCTTTATAATTAAACTTAGTTTAAATAATCAAGTGTCCCGTAACCTTTTTATTATTCTACTCCAAGACAAATCAGATTGACATTTAGTGAGACAGATCAGGCTGACAGATTACAAGACAAACACCGGGCTTTCTAATAGCATATTCTCAAACGGTAATGGAAGTACATTGATGACCCAATCCAATTGATTTCTCAAAGGATTATTAGAAGTAATTTTTCAATGTTCAACAAAGATGATTGTGATTCGAAGAAGATTCTATTGAAGACTAATTTGGTACTACTAACAGTGGATTTTGAAGAAGGTACTTCAGGCCTTGATCTGAGAAATTACTCCGACTTGATTATCAGATCACCAGATCAGGATGGAATTTGCTACATATGCAATGAAGCATCTTTCCAGGGCTCGGAATGTCAACTTTGAATGATACCACCGGTAGTAGGAAAGAGAAGTTTTTACGGAAGAATCTTCAAGGGATTTCAATCTAACTCAGTAATTCAGGGATATACAATTACACAGTGAATTGTACCAATGCTAAATCATCCAGAATCAACTGAACCAAAGACAGAGAACTGTGGAGGTTTATGGATATAATTATCGAGTTACTACCGCACCAAATCAGTTTCGTGCATTTATGTCAAAACCTTAGGATTGAACAGAAGAGTTTGGATCTTCTGAATTTGAGGAATCTCAAGTCGACGAAAGTTAACACTTTTGAAGAATGTGAGGACAGAAATTCAATGATTAGTATAACACTGTCTGAGAGGTTTAGTCATGTCAGATTCAGATGTAATCTATTAGTTTCAAGTGGAGACTCTTCGGGGTTCAGTTCGACAGGTTGTTTGAAACTGAGTTGGTCAATACACACAATATTGATTGGTATCTTTAGCAAAGAAGGGTTGTTATATATATTGAAGCCTCGACAAACAAGGATGATAAGATTGGTCTGGAATCTAAGTGGATGCTTTGAGCATCATAACAAGTTCTTATGCTACATAAGGAAGGTGTGAGATGGATCAGTTGCTGATGAGAAGGATGATTATGTTATCTGGCTATCCTAGCATTCTCTGAAGATGACTCACCTCGCACTTCTCAGGTACGAATTCTTTCTAACTATGCAATACTTATTTCTTTATATTCAAAGCATGTTATAAATCTTCGAGTAGAATTGTTTAACACACAAGCACAAGCATGATTGCATCACAACAGGTAATGTTGAACTAGTATGCTAGATCACTCTTCTGGTAACTAGGATTGATGATAATCTTGTGCATGTGTCTTTAGCAAATTCTTAACATGTGTATGAATATTTAGGATTTGATTATTTGCAATGGTGAGATTAGAAGCTTCCTTTCCAAAAACAACTCTTAGTTTTAAGGGTTATGATCCTAGCATGTATAACTTTGTTAAACACTTACTTTCAGATTCCCTAGTACAATTAGATTTGCTTATCTAATCTGAATTGTTTGTTAAGGAATTTACTTGTTCTATGATGGAATGTCTACCTTGTGTCAGTAGAACTTTTAGAACTTTATGTTAGATCTAAAACTGACTTAGGTAATAGAGATAGTATAATGCCATATAACAATAGAGTGGGATTAGTATGAATTGATAATGTGATTATTAATTTGTCTATGATCATTATGCTTTAGGAGATTATTGAATATCTGTAATTCTCTTTCTACCTGTTTACACTTGTGTTAATTGGTGTAAGTAGAGAGTACTGAATCTTCTGGATTGCATAATTGCCTGTCTTGCTCTTGTCTTATCTTTGATTGTTTCCATGTGTATTCAACATCATGTCTGCTTATTTTCATGTCATGAATGCATGTCTTTGTACTTGCATTGATTTTAGAAAAGCATGTTGAGATCACATTAGGGCAATGTCTAGATAAGGAATAGCATGTTAAGGTTGCTTCTGTTGTTACCACTATTAAAAGAAAATCTCTAATCCATCCGGACCCAGTTATGATTGGGGACCATAGAACTCTTTCATTGTGATTGCAGGTTACATATATTCCATATGATTTATGGTGCACTATGTTTGCTGAGTAACTGAAATCATATGATTCACAAAAGTACCATGTTAGCAAATGTGATCGTGTGAGCAGTTCCGTCAATAATCTTTGAAAGATGACAAAAAGATTCTCTTGCGGGACATGCCTGTTTTCCTGGAATGTCATCATGGAAGCATATCTTTCTTGGAAGAGTCAAAACACACATTCCTAGTATCAGACGGTACTCTAACAAATGACAGTATGTCAGTTCATGGAATAGTGTTTTATCTCAAGTCAGGAAGGATGTGAATTTTGCTCGTAGCTAATATGGAACTTTAACTGAAGATGGAGTGAGCAACTTTGATAGTGAAGCTTCATCAGATGAGTATTAGCTATGGCACTTGAAGCTCTCACACTTGTATGTCAAAACAAGGAGCTCTTCTTATTCGTAAGAAGAAATTGGTGAGAGGACTACCTCATCTG
Organism: Daucus carota subsp. sativus; assembly: GCF_001625215.2. NCBI lineage: Eukaryota > Viridiplantae > Streptophyta > Magnoliopsida > Apiales > Apiaceae > Daucus > Daucus carota. The sequence continues at coordinate 350,846 of NC_030382.2, read as the reverse complement.
AATTCAATATGATGAAGCTCATGAGGTATGTCAATAGGGAAGTCGAAGGAGCATCGCACAGAAGCAAAGATATGATTAACATTACTGAGCCGCTTCAGATGATGACGTATGGATTTCTACGGATCAGCTAATGTCATGTCTGCAAACAAAGCTAGATATATTTTTGCGATGATCGTTTGACTACTCTAGATTTTTGTGTCGTTCGTATGTGTTCGAAGGACAAGACGTCACAAATAGAGGTTGATCAAGATGAACCCTGATCGTTGATAAATCCAGAAAGGCACCATTCTTGTTAGTGGCCAATCAGAAGCAAACACTAATTCTTGGTATGTGTTTGGAGGAAATGCTTCATCTCGAAATATTAGTGTGAGCAGCTTTGCAAGTCTTGCATCTAAAGCCCAAAGAATATTTTCCTCGGCTACTCTATGGATCTACAGTCTACAGGGTGATTGTGATTAATCAACAGAAGGTGATTGTAAGTCTGGACGGGACATTGAATGACACTTTGCTCCAAGCTGTTAAAGGTGATATTATTTGTATTATAATGATTCAGATCCAAGCAGGAAATCTCTTTGCAAGGATAAGGATTATTAAGGAGATCCCACCAACAGCTTAGGGGGAGCATTTGGTGGATCCACTAGTCAAACTCAACACCACATTGAAGATGAACAGGACATATCAAGAACGTATCTGCTTAGACAAGGGTTTGGGATTCAATATCATTCCCGGGTTCTAGTTCTTAAATGTTCCTAATGGTGAAGTGAAGACTAGGAGAGCTATTGTCAAAAATGTTGTTTCTTTAGGTTTTCAATCTGAAGTGAAACTTGAGCAAGATTCAGAAGCTCCTTAAAGGGATCCAGATTGAGTGATTGCACAGCAAGATGATCTCAATCAGTTTGAAAAGCAGATAATGCGGATTCTGATATCCTGACGTAAAGACAATTCAAGTACTTAGTACTTATCGGGTATTCAGATTCCAACTGGATAATTTGGCTCTGTTACGAGGGACAAGCCAAATCTGGTGCTTAGAGTTACTTCAAAGGAGAAGGTTATGAAGATGATGGAAATAGAATCTCAAGTTCAGGACTCTACATCTTAGGGGTCTCAACGACCTTCATGATTGAACCACAGCACCATTGACGAGACTCGGCGGGTTCAGGATATTATAGTGAGCTAGAAGATGGAGATTCATGCAACATTTCAAGGACTTTGCAGTTGCAAATCCAATGGAATTTGTATTCTCTTTCTTCACCAGCTCTCTATGAGTTGCTATCCAACACCTGATGATCGTCACGGACATGGTATGACTTCTGACTAGCATATTATTTTTAATATCTGTTTGCTAGAGCCATATTGGTATCCAAATTATTACCTCTCATTATACAAGGCACACACAATACAACTATCTGTGCTGTGATACCATTGATTATATTATATGTGGACTAACTTCACTTGTGCAAGATAATTGCTAAGTGAATGCAGATTAGTGATATGATGAGTTTGTTGGAAAGTTGAAATTCTTTATGGTCTACTAGTTAGCCTAAAGAATGATGGCAATAAAAGGAAGTCAAGGATCTTTTGAATATGCGCATTTTGGAAGATTCTAGACATGCCAAGACTTAAGCCAACAACACTGAACTTGATCAGTACAAGAAAGGTACATCAACTGAATGTCAAGTCTTAGAGGTATTCAACTCATCAATTACTTACTGCAAAATGATCACAATGTTATATTTTCTTTATGTCAATGTTCATGGTTCTGACTGGATTTTGGAGAACCTATCCAATTAGTTTGTTAAGAGGTTTATAGTTATTTTTGGGGATTGCCTAATCTATTGGAGTGGTACCCTAAAGATACTGTGCTTAACCTATACAACTATATAGATATTGTTTACAGATTGTCATAAAGAAAAGGATTTATTCTCTCATGAAGCTGTCATTAGTGGAAAGAGGAATCTAAGGATCTTGCTATGGGAACCTAAGGACCCTACTGCTCGATCTAGTGCTCGTTGACATAAGGTATTACTTCTTTCATGAGCATGTCTATCGTATTTCTTGAATGAATTCATGAGTATTAAATTATCTATACATAGGACTTGTGAATTTATTTAAAATCCAGTACCTCGTTTCTTTTGCTATTATATGTGATTGCCATGTTTATGCTTTGCATGCTTTGATGATGATTATATGTTTAGCATGAGTGTTGGTTATTCAAATTATTTAAATTGTGTTGCATGACAATTAAGTACGTATTTGTCATGAGTTAAATGATTAGAGATGCATGAAGCATGACTTAATTATGTTATTTTTCTTGAACTATACCTCTTCAACAATTGGTATCTAGTAGAGAACTTTGTCATAATCTAGTCGTGATATATCTGTATTTGTGAACATACTTAGGATTATTTTATAGGTTGAATTCATTTTTATAGGTATAAAATCTGAAGCATGACTTATTTGTTTCTAGACTTGTGACTTGTATCAGTAATTGGTATGTGGTTAGAATCTAGTTAGAATTTAGTCATGATATACTAGTATTTGTGGAGTTACTTAGATTCTCTCTAGGCTGAATCCATTTATATTAATGTATATACTTGAAGCATAACTATTTGTGTTGGATATTTGATGTTTTATTAATTGATATTTTATTTCATGTCTAACTGCATATAGTTGTGATACTTTTAGTGTTAGTGATATTTTGCATGCTTATATGTAGATCACTAATATTAATTTTTAATATTTTCTGCGAGGAGTTGTGTGAGTTTGCTTGTACTCAATGCTTACATGTATAGGACTTGTGAACTTTTCTTCAACTTCCCTCGGGCTTGCGAATATCTTTGTATGATTGTTATGATTTTAGTTGTTATATGCTGATCTAATAATTATATGATATTGCGTAGGTAATTATTATTTATCTTAGTTAAATTATGAACCATGACAATTATATGCTTATTTTGTTTCATGATTGACTTTTATAGAATAATAGAAGCATGATCAATTCAACTTTAAAATATTTAATTGGTATCTTTTTTTGATGCTTTATTGATGTTTTATTTGCGAATTGATTGTGATGTATTGGCACTGGTGAAATATTGTTGCATATTTCTTAAAACCACTAGCGCTAATATATTTTAGGTGTTTAATATTCTGAGTACGAGGGAGACAACATAATCTTTATTCTGTCTCATGTTTATGTTTTGGAGTGGTGAGTTTCTTCAAAGAAATTATCCTATTAATTGATTTCAACAATTGGTATCCACTACTCCATTTCATAAATATTTCTTAGAATATTTGCATCTATACATGTAGCGTCATAGGACGAGACATTGATTATCTTGTATTTGTGTACTCGGTGATCTTTGTCACTTGCAGCGTCTGTTTTGATGATGTGCTAGTATGAGGCCTTTTCACTAATTAGTGTGGCGAGTGCTTTATACACTGTAGCGCATAAATTTTATTGTTTCCTTTTAAATTGTAGTGAGAAACAGGAGTCTGTGTCTTTTTCAAAGACAAGTTCATTTAAACCTTTATGTATAGATTCAGACTCTCGTACTCAAACTAGTTTTTAATGGAAAACTTTAATTCTTTCATCGGTTGTGATTGTCATTCTTTATGAAAAACATTTTACAGTCACGACTGATTCATTTTTCTCAAAAGATTAAATGCAATTGCTTTCATTTAAAATCATAGATTTTCTAAAGTGCATTTATATCTCATTCTGTTCTTTGGAACTTAATCAGCCTCTTGGCTTTCCTAGATAGTCATAAGGTTGAAAACCAACAATCTTTATCCCAGACTATAAAACCAAATTCAGAACACATCCCAACTTTCCCCCTGGAGTAATAAGGAACTTTTCAACAAAAAGTCAATGAGGGAGAAACTGTACTTGTTGCAGCAAATAAGGATGTGAGGGATAGTGCACCCACAGCTCTACCTCTCAAGAAGAAAAGGTGTTTTGAACTTGAGGTAACTGTTGCTCATCTGTATTCTCTCAAAAGAATATAGAGCTGAAAAGGCAATAAAACAGTCTCTGGAATCATTCTCTCAACAAGATGAGTCCATTGAAATTCGCTCGTCAGCCAGAGCATCTTGTATTGAGTCAAGCACATCATCAGTAATCACTCTGATGAAGAGCCTTTTTAACAGAAAATATCATGGACACAATACAAGAGAGTGCACAGTAAGGTTAAAGATTTTGTTCCAGAAGCAACTTCTTCATTTACCATGTTACGGTAGATAAGATGGTTGATGCCTTTACAGGTGTAAGGAGGAAACGAGGATCTCAATTGCCAAATCTTCAGGATTCTCGTCTCCCTCCCCAGATAAGAACAGATCTGGATCCAATCGGAATGGATTTCCTATTTATAGGAGATCGGCAACTCTCTGACTATGAGTCAAATTATTGATGAGTCGGTTGAGGATCGGGGATTTACGAAACCCCATTGCACCGCCAGTGACCTCTCTTGAAGGGGCTATAGTGATTTTCTCATGCAGGTACAGAAGACCATATTTTGAGTGCTGAGAGAAACACTGTGAGCCAAACACTGAGAGTTAAACACTTGGTGAGATTCTGAGAAGAACTAGTGAGATATCAGAATGAGAAATATGTGAGCATAAGTGAGTGCAAACACATAGGATTTTGAGAAGAGTGAAACACTTGTGACGTACATATAATAATAATTGGTATTGAAAGCTCACAAGTTGTTGAAAGAATTGACGGAAGCAACTACGGTTCATTCCATTAAACGTTGTGAACTTATGGTTGATGATTCTCTTGAATCAAGTGTCTTCACAGACATTGAGGAGGACTTAGGCCTTTGCCATAATTAAGCCTTTGTCTAACCTCCCAGAACAAACAATTCTGGATCCTTAATTGGATAAGCCACTGTGGTTGGCAACTTGTGGACCATGATTCAGATTTATCTGATGAGTCTATAGGGACTGGGAATTACGAACTCCCATTGCACCACCTGTGACCCCCTTTAAGGGTGGCTAAGGTGATTTTCTTGCAGGTACTCAGCATTCTGGAAGCTCAGTATTTGTGTGGAGGGATACACTTACAGAACTCGTGAGTGACACCCCTACCCAAAAACCGAAAGAAATTTGAGTGTCGAGTGATACACCTGCAGAACATTTAGTGAGATAACCACTGATTACCAAATTTATACCTAAAGGCAAAATGGATACTTTCACATGAAATGTTCGACTGACTGCCGTTGGAGCCATGTTGAGATGTTATCGAAACCTTACCAGGGATCTAATAATTGGTATTGCGACCTAACAATATTGGGAAGCTTTATCATTTGGTAACACCAAAGGGACACGGTTGTCAGATTTTACTCGTTACTTTTCCGTTTGGAACCTATTCTTTCAGCATAGGGACCAACCCAATCAAAGTAATCCCTTCTTCTGAACTCTTTCTTCGACCCCAGCTTTAGTGTTGTTTAATTCTCTATGGGGCGATTATCTTTTAGTACAGGAAGTATTGTACACTTTCCTTGACCTATTTGATACCACATATCCTCGGGAGATTCCACAACTAAGGGGGAGAATATATTTAGGGGGAGAATATATGAAAGGGGGAAGAAAAAGTAAGTTAGCTTTCTTCTGTTGTCTACGACTAAGGGGGATGAACTTTCTTCTGTTGTCTACGACTAAGGGGGATTGAACTACTCTTTAGCTGTGTACTACTGAGGGGAGATTCTTCTTTCAACTAAGGAGGAGGATTGATCTTTCATCTAAGGGGAGATAGCTACTTATCACCAAGGGGTACTTGATCAAGGTAATCGGATGTAATAACAACTCATGTACACCTCACCACTGTGTTGTATTCTTATTCAGGTGGTACGTGGTATGATTCCTAGGAAGTAGTGGTATTGGTTCACCACTATCTTTGTCAGAGGGAGAAGCATAAGCAAAGACTTGTTTCTTTACTTTTGAGGAATCATGGTGATACATTTATTCTTCAGAAAGTGGTACACAGGAACTTATTCATCACCACTGAAGAATTTAAAGAAGCTGCTGATTGTTCTTTGCATAATGGAATGTTTTGAATTCTCTTCTAGACAGACTATGAGGATTATCTGGCAGGTAAGCAAGAACCAGAGAAATAAAGGTGATATGCACATCTGTTATTTCTGTTCATGAAATCTGGAAATGTATTATATGATCCAGAAACATTGTAGCATTATTTACTAGTCCAGGACTTTACTTTTTCTAGTGTTAGTTGAGTTATCCTCCAGAGGATTTGCTTGTTATGATTAACAAACAAATAGGGGGAGATTGTAAGTCTAAATGTAAAGACAACCCTATCTGTTACATAGGGATGATAACTCAACAATAGAACATGACAAGTAAACACTACACTACGCCTGCACCGAAATCGGAAGATACGAAGACAAAGGTTGAAGAAGCCATCTACAGTCTTGAAGGAATAAGTTCACTGTAAGAAGTTCATTAATATGTTCATGCCTCAGTGAAGAATAAAGATTGAAGTATTCAAGATTGTGGAAGCAATGAAGATGTTGTCCAAGTACTCGAAAGATTTCAGTGCAACCCCTGAAGCAAGATATTTCAGGATATCTTGGTTGGTTTTTTATAATCAACAAATTGAAGCAATACTCAAGTCTGGTGTGACTGATTAAGTACGTTGTCAAGAAAAGAAGACGGGAAATCAATTCTGTATTAGTCGTTCGTGAACCAGACCAGTGCACAGGACGTCAGTACGTGTGAATTGGATTCGAAGGATTCAATCAAGAATAACTTAATCAAGTCAAGGCAAAGCGACCTCCAAATTAACTAGTAAACACTTATATGTATATATGTGTAACATATATGTATATATATAAGTGTGCTAGATTGTTCTAAGTTAGAACAAGGAAGAAATGGAGCCAATTATCTTTCATGGCGCCACATGATATTAAAGGAGGAACAAGGAAGAAATGGAGCAAGCTAGAGAGGAACAAGGAAGAAATGGAGCAAGCTAGAAAAGAACAAGGAAGGAATGGAACAAGGAAGGAATTAATTATTTTAATTCTTCCTTGCGCCAAGAATGGAACAAGGAAGAAATTATTATTTATAATTCCTCCTTGCGCCAAGAATGGAACAAGGAAAGAATTATTAATTATAATTCTTCCTCGCGCCAAATTCATCATCCAGCCACTTCTCCTTGCGCCAATTGGAACAAGGAAGGAATTGTCTTCCTTGCGCTAATTGGAACAAGGAAGATATTGGTTTGCTTGCGCCAGTTTATTAAACAATTCTGTTAAATTGATTTAACTGGAACGAGGAAGGAATTTCCAATTCTTATTTCTTCCTTGCGCCATTTAAATCATGTAAACATTTTTTCTGAATTGTTTTGGCGCAAGTTGAAGGAGGAGCAAGGTAGCTTGGAGCAAGGAAGCTAATACAAGGAACGAGGAAGCTTTGTTCTGATTGGTTGAAACCTTCCTTGCGCCAAGAGCAAGCACCAGCTGAGTTTGTCCCCAAAAGTCTATAAATAGAGGCTTTGTGTTTCATTTTGAACACACAACTACAACTATCCACATTACATACTTTGTAAAGTGCACACACTACACACATACGAGAGCTTCGATAGAAGATCTGTTTTGATAGGCGTTTGTGTGTAGAGTGTATTGTAGTCTCTGTAGCCAACCTTCGGGTTTGGATTTATAGCACCTTCGAGGTATTTATCAATATACAGATATACCTTGGAAAATATTGTGTGTTGGTTTAATATTTTCATATCCTCAGAAACCGACCCAATAAATATCCGGAACACGAAACCCATTACAGGACTACAATTTATTTATCCGCAAGATTCGAAAGAATTTAAATTGTAGTGAGTATCGTATTCAACCCCCCCTTCTATGATACTTTGGACCTAACACTGTGTATGGACAATCAGCTCTCATTCTTCTAGCAAACCCTTAACTGCAACAGTATAGTATTCCAATTCTAAACAAACAAGGCAGGCATGCATAAAAACATCCTCGTCAGGGTTTACCTCTCGAAGATCGTAGATCAGAGATAAAAACTTTCTGTCGTCGAAAGATTCCCTTTGAGGTCCATTAAAGATCCTCCTTGCAATGTCCCAGCTTTTTCCTTCATTTCTTTTGATATCAAGATTCTTCTGCTTGCACGCAGCATCATAGATTTTTCTGTTTCTCGATCTTGATTTGCTCTTCTGTGATTAACTTGTCCTCTAGAAGTTTCTGATAATCACAAAGCTTACGCTTCCTAGCTTCATTTTCAGCTTTGAACTTCCAGACATTCTCCTCATGTTCAAGATCAACAGGTTCTTCATCCTGAAACAATAACTCTCATCAAATTTACCTTCTTCTTCTGCTTGACGGTAAGTAGCATCTGTTAGGTCCTGATAAAATTAAGCTAGAAGGGGGGGGGGTTGAATAGCTTAATGACCAATTTAAAATTGATGTGGTGTAATAAAATCTATCCCCCTTTTGAATATCTTTTATCGAGAGTATATGCAGTTTATGTGTGCGGAAGCAATGTAAGAGTAATACGACACACAAGATTTTATCCTAGTTCGCGGTGGCTAACTCAACACTTGGAGTCCACTCACCCCTACTCCAGTCCCCGAGCTCCTCCCCGGACTCGAGATTTTCTCTACTATAAAAAAACTCCTTTACAGTAGGCGGAGAAGCCTTTACAAATGTATATCTTGGAGCGTAACTTCCCGTTACCTCCTCACTATAAATGTAAACTTACAAGACTCGTCTTGGAGCGTAACTCCCCATCACCTGCTCTAAGTCGTTGTACCCCGACTGTAGTCTTTGAACTTCTATACTTTGCGGGTCTTGGACATGAAGGAACAATCGGACCTTGGCCCTGCGTTTTATGATACTAATTAAAAGTTCAAACAGAATATTAACCTTAATCGCTACGCGCGCAAGCGATTCAAATCCACGTCTTCTACTGTATTCCCTGATTCTCCTTGGACGAAGTGTGGCCTTCGATCTCCCAAGGTGTGCCTCTCCTTAAAGCTCGGAAAACCCAAAACCCTAGCTGTCTCCTTGAGAAAACGTCTTCCTCTCTCAAACTCTAGGATGAATTCGTTTTGGTGTGTCTTTCAGCTTTAGGAGTACGAGAATATATATGGCTACAGTAGGGATCATGGACCATTAGGTCAGGCCTTCCAATGACATTCCGGGCCAGGCTCAATGTCATTAAATATTAATTCAATCCACTAAAGAATTAATATTTGCACTACCTTTCCTAATTCCGTAAATTAATTATTTAATTCGGCTCCCATATTAATTGCTTATAAATTCCATTTGTTAAGATATCGCATGTCCATTAATTAAATTAATTTCTGACAATTAATTTAATCAATATCTTTTATCCTTGATCATCCACTCAACCTTATAATTATGCAAGAACAAATCTGCCTACAGGACTAAAGCATAATTATCTTTATAAGCTTTCAAGAGGACATCATCACCCGAATATATTTTTCGGACACGGTTTCCTTCTATAGTCAATATCCCACTCTGTATATAATGTCATTGCCCAATACATAAATTCGTAATTTAAAATAAATTACTTAACTTATGAGTCAAGGCATGTGCATTAAATATAAGTGTCAATCACTATATCTGGATTAAGAACTTAAGCATTAATAACATCATAGAATCTTAGTTCTTTATTGTCAGAATTAAAGAAACAATTATTCTACTATTTTGATCCGTTCAATATACACAAAGTATATAAGTATTATTCAATAGTCAAGATAAACTATTTCCAAATAATACTTCAGCCGTTCCAGTGGTTTTTCTAACAACACCTCGACCGTGAACCTTTATTATATTATATAAGGAGTCTGACACAATCTAATCTCTGCTATCCCATTTGATACTAGATTGTCTACAATATATAATATATAGACAATGTGAAAACATGCATTCAAGATTCTCAAATAATTGTTATATACTTCAAACGAATATTTCAGTATAACCCTAACAGGACAAAGGTCTTAGGTCTTGGGTCTTTCCTCTTCCTCACGGTGCAAAGACGACTACTCCCCCGTTAGCTCGTCTAGGACTAGGGTCTTAGAACGAAGATCACCTCACTTCACTTCACCTCACCGCAAAACTTAGAAAACAATATCTATGACAAATAATCCTTGTTTATAAAAGAGTTTTGGACTAGACACGACTAGGTCGATAGTGTGTGTGTTTATATATATATATATATATATTATATATATATATATATATATATATATATATATATTGATGAGATATATATTTAAAGTATAGTTTCCTAAAGATATAGATAATATAAGTATACTTTTAACTTACTCCAATACTAAGGATAAGTATTTGGTTGGAGTGAATAAAGTCTTATAAGCGAGATTCACTTTAGACTTTTTCAAGTATTCTCGTGATATTTCAAATTACGAATACTTGTTAATTTAAACTCCCGGTTTAGATAATTCTTATAAAGATCTTCAGAGTTTTAAATTGTCGTCTATGGCTCAAAGGCTTATGACTTGGGTACTTGTCCTGTATGACTAAGTATTGTTTATTACTTCTTATATACGTCTATCTTCGAAGTAATAAAATCAAGAAAGCTTTATGGCGAGCTCTTTAGCTATTAACTTTTCTTGAAACAACTCTTCTCGTAATATAGTCTTTTAGACTAAATGATGTCGAGAGAGTGTCTTTAACTTTAGCACAATATAATGAGATAACCAAACAATCACAACAATAAATATTATAACACTTTAAACAAGTTACAACAATAAGTGGTGCACAAAGTATATAAATAAATTAGTTGGCTAAGTTAGTGCTAAGTAACGTTAAAGAATACTTTTACATTTTCTTCCCACGGACACAAGGTGATGGGTGGGAATAGAATCGCATTGTATAAAATGTATTTTGACCGTCGTCAATATTAGCCTCACTTTAGAGGTATAAAGAATCTTTAGTTTGTTTAAATATACAACGAATCTTTAGATCGTGTATATATTTCGAATAACACGACTTAGTTAGTTCGTGTTTGAAATTAATTCGAAATAAGAAATCTCTTTTATAAGAGATATAGATGAAGAGCTTCAAGTTGAAAAAGATCGAGAATAATAACGAGCTCTTGTATATATAATGGTCGGTTAAGACTCGGATCGAAGTTAAAAATAATAACCACTTACAAAAACTATCGGAAAGTTCGCCGGAAAAAATTTGCCGGAGGTTCGGCCGGATTTTGGCTTAGTGGCGGAACTTGGGCAGCCCTACGGGAGGCCTAAAGTAGTAGTGGTTGAGCTAGTTGGGTTGGGAGAGAGCTTGGTTGGTTGAACTAAGCTTATATAACTAAACCATGTATATATAAATATATATGTATAAGAAAGGAGGTTTGAGAGAAGAAGTATCTGTAGAGAGTGTTTGTGTAGAGATGAAATAGAGTATACTTCAAAAATTCCCAGCAACTAATTAGCTCTTAGCTTGTGTAGAAAATGAATGGGGGGGATGGGTTGATATTTATAGGAAAATTGGGGTGGTAGTGGGGTGGGATGTTTGTTAGGATGATGTAAGGGATGCTGTGAATGGCGTGGGTGAGGTAAGGGCTATCTTTGGGGCAGTCGGGACTGAATCGGAGCAGATATAATGAAGTTCGAGTTTTTTAACGAATTCTCAAAGGGGTTAGTACACGGAATTCATGAAAATTTCACGGGAAGTTTCTTTTGATATTCAAATAATGGGTCCCTATAGATATATCAATTTGGTCATTATCATATTTGGGGCAGTCGGGACTGAATCGTAGCAGATATAATGAAGTTCGAGTTTTTAACGAATTCTCAAAGGGGTTAGTACACGGGAATTCTTGAAAATATCCCTGGGCAGTTTCTTTTGATATTTCCAGTAAATAGTTCCCTATGGATATATGAATTTGGTCACGGCCATATTTGGGGCAATCGGGACTGAATCGGAGCAGATATAATGAAGTTCGAGTTTTGACGAGTTCTCAAAGGGTTAGTACACGAGAATTTCTTGAAAATATCCCTGGGCAGTTTCTTTGATATTTCCACATAAATAGGTCCCTATGGATATGAATTTGGTCATGACCATATTTGGGGCAGTCGGGACTGAATCGGAGCAGATATAATGAAATTCGAGTTTTTGATGAATTCTCAAAGGGGTTAGTACACGGGAATTTCATGAAAATTTCACCGGGAAGTTTCTTTGGATATTTTCACATAAATGGGTCCCTATAGATATATGAATTTGGTCACGACCATATTTGGGGCAGTCGGGACTGAATCGTAGCAGATATAATGAAGTTCTAGTTTTTGACGAATTATCAAAGGGGTTAGTACACGGGAATTTCTTGAAAATATCACCGGTAAAATATTTTTGATATTGTCACATAAATGAGTTCCTATGGATATATGAATTTGGTCCGACCATATTTGGGGTAGTCGGAACTCAATCGTAGCTGATATAATGAAATTCGAGTTTTTAACGAATTCTCAATGGGGTTAGTACACGGTAATTTCTTGAAAATACCCCTGGGCAGTTTCTTTTGATATTTCCACATAAATAGGTCCCTATGGATATATGAATTTGGTCACGATCATATTTGGGGCAGTCGGGACTGAATCGGAGCAGATATAATGAAGTTCGAGTTTTTGACGAATTCTCAAAGGGGTTAGTACACGGGAATTTCTTGAAAATATCCCTGGGTAGTTTCTTTGATATTCCACATAAATGGGTCTCTATGGATATATGAATTTGGTCACGACCATATTTGGGGCAGTCGGGACTGAATCGGAGCAGATATAATGAAGTTCGAGTTTTTAAGAATTCTCAAAGGGGTCAGTACACGGGAATTTCTTGAAAATATCCCGTGACAGATTCTTTTGATATTTTCATATAAATGGGTTCCTATGGATATATGAATTTAATCACGACCATATTTGGGGCAGTCGTGACTGAATCGGAGCAGATATAATGAAGTTCGATTTTTGACGAATTCTCAAAGGGGTTAGTACACTGGATTTTCTTGAAAATATCCCCGGGCAGATTCTTTTGATATTTTTACATAAATGGGTTCCTATGGATATATGAATTTGGTCACGACCATATTTGGGGCAATCGGGACTGAATCGGAGCAGATATAACGAAGTTCGAGTTTTTGATGAATTCTCAAAGGGGTTAGTACACGGGAATTTCATGAAAATTTCACCGGGAAGTTTCTTTTGATATTTTCACATAAATGGGTCCCTATGGATATATGAATTTGGTCACGAGCATATTTGGGGCAGTCGGGACTGAATCGTAGCAGATATAATGAAGTTCTACTTTTTGACGAATTCTCAAAGGGGTTAGTACACGGGAATTTCTTGAAAATATCACCGGGCAAATATTTTTGATATTGTCACATAGATGAGTTCCTATTTATATATGAATTTGGTCCGACCATATTTGGGGTAGTCGGGACTCAATCGTAGCTGATGTAATGAAATTCGAGTTTTTAACGAATTCTCAAAGGGGTTAGTACACGGGAATTTCTTGAAAATATCTCTGGGCAGTTTTTTTTGATATTTCCTCATAAATAGGTCCCTATGGATATATGAATTTGGTCACGACCATATTTGGGGTAGTCGGGACTGATTCGGAGCAGATATAATGAAGTTCTAGTTTTTGACGAATTCTCAAAGGGGTTAGTACACGGGAATTTCATGAAAATTTCACCTGGAAGTTTCTTTTGATATTTTCACATAAATGGGTCCCTATAGATATATGAATTTGGTCATGATCATATTTGGGGCAGTGGGGACTGAATCGAAGCAGATATAATGAAGTTCGAGTTTTTAACGAATTCTCAAAGGGGTTAGTACACGGGAATTTTTGAAAATATCCCTGGGCAGTTTCTTTTGATATTTCCACATAAATAGGTCCCTATGGATATATGAATTTGGTCACGGCCATATTTGGGGCAGTCGGGACTGAATCGGAGCAGATATAATGAAGTTCGAGTTTTTGACGAGTTCTCAAAGGGGTTACTGCACGGGAATTTCTTGAAAATATCCCTGGGCAGTTTCTTTTGATATTTCCACATAAATAGGTCCCTATGGAAATATGAATTTGGTCACGACCATATTTGGGGCAGTCGGGACTAAATCGGAGCAGATATAATGAAGCTCGAGTTTTTGACGAGTTCTCAAAGGGGTTAGTACACAGGAATTTCTTGAAAATATACCGGGGCAGTTTCTTTTGATATTTCCACATAAATAGGTCCCTATGGAAATATGAATTTGGTCACGACCATATTTGGGGCAGTAGGGACTGAATCGGAGCAGATATAATGAAGTTCGAGTTTTTGACGACTTCTCAAAGGGGTTAGTACACGGGAATTTCATGAAAATTTTACCGGGAAGTTTCTTTGGATATTTTCACATAAATGGGTCCCTATAGATATATGAATTTGGTCACGACCATATTTGGGGCAGTCGGGACTGAATCGTAGCCGATATAATGAAGGTCGAGTTTTTGATGAATTCTCAAAGGGGTTAGTACACGGGAATTTCATGAAAATTTCACCGGGAAGTTTCTTTTGATATTTTCACATAAATGGGTCCCTATGGATATATGAATTTGGTCACGAGCATATTTGGGGCAGTCGGGACTGAATCGTAGCAGATATAATGAAGTTCTAATTTTTGACGAATTCTCAAAGGGGTTAGTACACGGGAATTTCTTGAAAATATCACCGGGCAAATATTTTTGATATTGTCACATAGATGAGTTCCTATTTATATATGAATTTGGTCATGATCATATTTGGGGCAGTCGGGACTCAATCGTAGCTGATGTAATGAAGTTCGAGTTTTTAACGAATTCTCAAAAGGGTTAGTACACGGGAATTTCTTGAAAATATCCCTGGGCAGTTTCTTTTGATATTTCCACATAAATAGGTCCCTATGGATATATGAATTATGTCACGGCCATATTTGGGGCAGTCGGGACTGAATCGTAGCAGATATAATGAAGTTCGAGTTTTTGACGAATTCTCAAAGGGTCAATACACGGGAATTTCATGAAAATTTCACCGGGAAGTTTCTTTTGATATTTTCACATAAATGGGTCCCTATGGATATATGAATTTGGTCACGACCATATTAGGGGTAGTCGGGACTGAATCGTGGCAGATATAATGAAGTTCGAGTTTTTGACTAATTCTCAAAGGGGGAATTTCTTGAAAATATCACCGGGCATATATTTTTGATATTTTCATATAAATGACTTCCTATGGATATATGAATTTAGTCCGACCATATTTGGGGCAGTCGGGACTGAATCGTAGCTGATATATGAAGTTCGAGTTTTTAACGAATTCTCAAAAGGGTCAGTACACGGGAATTTCTTGAAAATATCCCTAGGCAGTTTCTTTTGGTATTTCCACATAAACAGGTCCCTATGGATATATGAATTTGGTCACGAGCATATTTGGGGCAGTCGGGACTGAATCGGAGCAGATATAATGAAGTTCGAGTTTTTAACGAATTCTCAAAGGGGTTAGTACACGGGAATTTCATGAAAATTTCACCGGGAAGTTTCTTTTGATATTTTCAAATAAATGGGTCCCTATAGATATATCAATTTGGTCATGATCATATTTGGGGCAGTCGGGACTGAATCGTAGCAGATATAATGAAGTTCGAGTTTTTAACGAATTCTCAAAGGGGTTAGTACACGGGAATTTCTTGAAAATATCCCTGGGCAGTTTCTTTTGATATTTCCACGTAAATAGTTCCCTATGGATATATGAATTTGGTCACGGCCATATTTGGGGCAATCGGGACTGAATCGGAGCAGATATAATGAAGTTCGAGTTTTTGACGAGTTCTCAAAGGGGTTAGTACACGAGAATTTCTTGAAAATATCCCTGGGCAGTTTCTTTTGATATTTCCACATAAATAGGTCCCTATGGATATATGAATTTGGTCATGACCATATTTGGGGCAGTCGGGACTGAATCGGAGCAGATATAATGAAATTCGAGTTTTTGATGAATTCTCAAAGGGGTTAGTACACGGGAATTTCATGAAAATTTCACCGGGAAGTTTCTTTGGATATCTTCACATAAATGGGTCCCTATAGATATATGAATTTGGTCACGACCATATTTGGGGCAGTCGGGACTGAATCGTAGCAGATATAATGAAGTTCTAGTTTTTGACGAATTATCAAAGGGGTTAGTACACGGGAATTTCTTGAAAATATCACCGGTAAAATATTTTTGATATTGTCACATAAATGAGTTCCTATGGATATATGAATTTGGTCCGACCATATTTGGGGTAGTCGGAACTCAATCGTAGCTGATATAATGAAATTCGAGTTTTTAACGAATTCTCAATGGGGTTAGTACACGGTAATTTCTTGAAAATACCCCTGGGCAGTTTCTTTTGATATTTCCACATAAATAGGTCCCTATGGATATATGAATTTGGTCACGATCATATTTGGGGCAGTCGGGACTGAATCGGAGCAGATATAATGAAGTTCGAGTTTTTGACGAATTCTCAAAGGGGTTAGTACACGGGAATTTCTTGAAAATATCCCTGGGTAGTTTCTTTTTATATTCCCACATAAATGGGTCTCTATGGATATATGAATTTGGTCACGACCATATTTGGGGCAGTCGGGACTGAATCGGAGCAGATATAATGAAGTTCGAGTTTTTAAGAATTCTCAAAGGGGTCAGTACACGGGAATTTCTTGAAAATATCCCGTGACAGATTCTTTTGATATTTTCATATAAATGGGTTCCTATGGATATATGAATTTAATCACGACCATATTTGGGGCAGTCGTGACTGAATCGGAGCAGATATAATGAAGTTCGATTTTTGACGAATTCTCAAAGGGGTTAGTACACTGGATTTTCTTGAAAATATCCCCGGGCAGATTCTTTTGATATTTTTACATAAATGGGTTCCTATGGATATATGAATTTGGTCACGACCATATTTGGGGCAATCGGGACTGAATCGGAGCAGATATAACGAAGTTCGAGTTTTTGACGAATTCTCAAAGGTGTTA